>NW_010405629.1:9995-12250 GCF_000710305.1 Buceros rhinoceros silvestris | reverse complement strand
CTCATCCCCCGCACAGCCCCTGGCGGGGTGGCAGCCGGCACCTCCCCTGGGCCTGCCAGGGCTGATGCCGGGCATTGGCTGAGCACTCCCAGGAGGCAACAGCATCCCTTCTACCCCCAGCAATGGAAAGATCATACTCTACCCTCAAATTGCAGGGAAGGGTCTTCTGGCAGGTGCAGTTATCTGAGCTGGAAGTGGTCCAGGGCAGTGGATTTAACATCCCAGCTCTGGATGTAGAAGGGTATCAAGCCATCAGGGCATAAGGCAGCACTTTGCATCCATTGCTTCTGGTAATGATCCCAACAGGGGTTAGCACCCTTGCCAGGGTGTGCTGAGACAGTCTGACCCAGCCACAGTGTGTCCACTCTCAGCTATCAGCCTGTCACTATGCAGAGAATCAGCCTGAGGTGCCTGGAAGCCACCCTCCATGTGCCCAGTGCTGTCCCTTTGCTGCTGCCATACACAGTTTGGCACATGGTATCAGGGCATTACAGCCAGCAGAAATAGATCCCACAAAACCCACACGTGTCTCTCAAAGCATTGCCACTGTGTGTCCTGGGAATGACATGCTCGGGGCCATGCCCATCTGGCATGCCGCAGCCCTGGACTTGCCAGCGCTTATCTTGGCATTGCCATGGGGTGACTGCAGCAGCACAGGCTGTCTCATTCCTCACTCTCCCTGCACAGATGCTGTACTGGAATCACAGGAGAGTGACACTCCTCCCCATGCTGGCAGAACATGTGCCACCTTCTTCCCCAGAGGGACCTGGCTGCACCTGGCTCATCAGCAGAGGCTCCTGTTGACTCCAAGCCGGGCAAGCAGCAGGAGCAGGTCATGGAGGGGGGTTGAGGAGGCACACAGTGATGGTGAGCCAGCATTTGTGCAGAGGGTCCTGAAACTCGGGAGCATCCACACTCAGGGCTGTGTGTTGGGGAGCACTGGAGGGGCTGGGAGGAGAGGCAGGGAGTGAGGGTCTCCTCTCCTGTAACCACCTCTCCCAACCAGGACAATCCTCCTTCACTCTATCACCTCTTCCATCCACACAGCCTCTCCAGCCCCTACCCCCCACTCCCCACACACCTCCTCTCCTCTTCAGTGGTATCCAAGGGACCTGCAGGTAGGGCTGAGAGACAGGAGCAGGGGTCAGGACCAGGAGACACTGCAGGGAAATAACATTCTTGTGCATAGAATGGGACACCATGGGGCTTGCTCTGCCAGAGATGCCATCACTGGGGATCTTATGGTCATCTCTTCTTGTGGGCGGACACACCTCTGATCAGTCTTGAAGGATGCCCATCACCAAGGCATCTGAGTGCTTGCTCTTGGTCCATTGTCTCTGGAACAACCACAGCCCTGGAAGTGGTGGTGGTGGTGTGAGGGAGCGAGATAGGTGGTGATGTGGATGGCCCAGCCATCCACCAGTTCCTCCAGGTGCCAGCGCTTTTGGGCATGAGGTGACTCTTTTAGCTCCTGGATGGTTGGTGCCAGACCTGGCCCATCTCTTTGAGATTCCTTGTGCCTTCACCAATCCTGCTGAGGGAGAGGGAGCCTGTGGCTGGCAGAGAGGCTGAGAAGGGCAAGGAGAGCTACCTACCAGGAGGTGGCAAACGGCCTGGAACAGGCAGTGCTGCAAGGTGGGGTGTTGCTGGCTGCCATCTGTTATTCCTTCCCTGCATCAAAAGGCCGAGATCAAAGCCTCTGTCCACAACCCTCACCGAAACAACATGGACCCCCCTCCTGAAATCACCGCTCCGCTGAAGAAGGTTGCTTTTGCCTGAGCAGCGGAGGAGAAAGCCATGTTTACGCGCCAAGTTTCAAGCGCTGCTCGCCAGCTACCTCACTGTAATTACGGTGGTTAGGAGGGGATGAGTTGCTGGGGCTTGGTGCTAAGGTGTTTGTTTGTTTGCAGCCACAACGCAGGGCAGCTGGTGAGGGAGGGCTGCTCTGCCAGCAGCTGGAGAGCCGGGCTCCTGCCGAGCCTTGCTGCCTGGCCAAGGGGTACTGCAATCCCCGGTGAACATGGGGCCAGGCCAGCCTCAGGCTTGGCAGCGGCACAGGGGAGAAAGGTGCCCGGTGGGAAAGGTCATCTCCCCAGAAGGACAGGGATGGAGCAGAATGCCCAAATCCTAAAGTGCCGTGATTGACGCAACAGGAAACCTGCAGCAGGGACAGGGACTCAGGAGGCCCTGGGAGCCACAGCCACCACAGGCCAATTGTGGCTAAAGCTCCGCCCCCCACCCGAGCCACCCCCGAA
>NW_010405629.1:2793-9943 GCF_000710305.1 Buceros rhinoceros silvestris | reverse complement strand
CACCACAGGCCAATTGTGGCTACAGCTCTGCCTGCAGCCTGAGCATCCCCTGAAGTGTGCATGGGCTGAGCAGGGACAAACCTCCTCTCTCATCCCCTCTCCAGCTTCTGGTCCCCAAATCAACCAACAAAAGCACCTCACACCCCTGCCCGCATTCAGCCTTGATTTAGGACTATACTTCACTGCAGGCCTCAGGCGCTGTGGGGGTTCCTGTCCTGAGATGCCTCCAGGGATGCCTCTTCAAGGCATCTTTTCCAGATCCCTCCAGCAGCAGCACGAGGCTACTAACAGCACAAGGACCAAGATCCCTCTCAGTCTGGGTGACACGTGGCATGGATGTGGCACCAGGATCAGGCCTTCTGGGTCCTATTTCCAGTCTGGCTGCTTCTTGCCATGTTACCCACAAGAGCCCTTGTGCACTGGCACTGGAGCTGACAGCATCCCTCTTGCAGGCCGGTTGCGGGCTGAGCTGCCAGCTGCAAAGTGCTTCCAGGGAAGACCTGCTTATCGTCCAGCACATCCCTCGTTTCCCATTGCCGCCAGGCTTCTCTTTCAGCCCGACCAACACTACCTGAAGGGGAGCCCCTGCGGTATCTGAGATATCTGCCCCGCAGCCAGGGCTTCTGTCCAGGGACCTTGCAGGAGTGGTTTTAGCAAGCACCCACATCAAAGCCCGTCCTAGACATCCCATCCCACCGCAGGCTTAGGCATCGATGAACAGGGAGCATGACGCACCATGACAGCACAGATTTGCTTCTCCTTGTAAGGCTGGGCAGGCAGTGTGTGCACGGGAGGATGTGAGGGGGCAACCACGGTGCTGCCGCCTTCCACTTCACAGCCACCTTCAGCTTGTGCTGGGTCGTTCAGCTGGAGGAACGTGGCAGAATTCTTCTCCTGATTTTGCACCTCTCCTGTCACAGCCCTCACCTCCTGAGGGCAAGCATCCTCAAAGGTTACTGCCTCACTTGGGTCAAATGCCTCCAGCACTGCGGACTCCTGAGTCCTGGTCAAAAGCTGCTGGTGTTTCTGCTGCTGGAAATGTGCCTCCTTGCTAGCCCAAATGGATGCAGTTTAAAGTCCCAGCCTGTAGCTCCCAGGAGAAACACAGCAGTCTGGAGCACTCTTTTAGCCAGCACAGAGCTATCAACATCAGCCCAGACCTGGCTTTGCTTCAAGGTGTTGCTCAGCAAAAGCCCCTTCCTCCAGCAGGTATTTACCCCAGCTGATCACGGCTGTCAGTGTCCTGTTGTGGCACATGCCACATGTGGCACATGTTTTTAGGCAGCTGTTGCGAACAGCTGGAGACTTTGGCTTTGGCTTTTTTCCTCATTCTCTACATGGAGTCAGCTCTTTAGGATGCCTGCAGGGATATGTGCATCGGTACCTGGGCTGAGAGAGCAAGCAAGGAAGGAGTGTGAGGTCCCCTTGGGATGACACGTGCTCCTGGTCTGGTGCAGGCAGTGTGTCCAATGGAGTGGCAGAGGGTTGCAGCATGTCCTGAGCCAGAGGGGCACAGTGAGCTGTGAGCAAGCAGTAGGGATGAGGCTCACATGGACATGTCCCCATGCATGTGACAGGGATGCTGTCCATGTAAGCAGCAAATGAGAGCAAGTCACCAGGCATTGCTACTTGTGCTCCTCTTTATTCTTTCACCACCTCGTACATCTCCTGCTTTCTGATACCTGCACAGCAGCTCCCTTGGCAATTCATTCCATCAGGGATGCTGAGGCTGGAAGGACCCAGCAAAGCCACCCAGCCCACCTTCAGCCTCAGGGCAGGCCCCCTCACACCTCCTTTGCCAGAAAGAAAAGGGGTATTCCCCCCAGCACGACCCGTGTGCTACGTGCAGAGTGTGATGGGGAAGCGGGTCTCTGGCAGGGAGGGAGCTCACCATTCACCAGTATGAGTGGGAGGGCAAACTGGAAAGAGCCTCCTCTCCCAGAGGAGCACCACTGCCCAGGCTTGATGAGGCGTGTGCTTCTGCAGCACTCGTACACACCTTGGGTGCCTCTAACCGCCTGGGACAGGTATTCATGGTCCGGCGGAGCGTGCCCTATCATGCCTTCATGCCACGGTGCTTGGCAAGCGCCTCCCCTCCCTGCGGCTGCAGCTGTGTTGGAGCATTCCTCTGGGGAGGGCTGACTCGTACCAGGAGGGATGGGGGGCTGCAAATGGCCACCCTCTGCTCCCCAAGTGCGCCGGGCTCTTCCTTACTGTAGCGCCCTCATCACCTCTTCAGTTCGGTGCCTGCAGCTAGAGCCCACTGTGGCCACGGAGGTAGTGCTCCCAGACAGCTCAGGGAGATGTTCGATGAAGCAATTTCAGGGCTGCTGTGCAAACATGGGGGGTACCCTGGGATGGCTGTGCCCCTTCTTTCATGAGAACGTGGCTGAGAGTGATGTGACCCTCCCGGACCGGTGCAAAGTGGAAGCCAGACATGGCAGAGGCAGAGACAATGCATGAGGGCTGGGACCTCTGTGCCCCATAGAGACTCCCTTTCCAGCTCCTTGCTGAGGGTGGATGGGACTGCTTGGAGAATGGGGACTTGTGCAAGAAGTCAGAGCACTTCCAGATGCAGCCAAAAAGATGAAGTTAGATGGAATCTCCTCAGAGGGACAATGCCTGTGGAGCTGACACAAACCTGATCCATGAGACCCTTGGGAAGAGGGAGATGCTACAGAGTGACACTCACACCAGGGGCTTGGAGGAGTTCCCTGGCCATGCTGCAAAGCACTGATCCTCTTTTTTCTTCAAAGTGGAGTTTGGGAGAAAAAAAGTCCTGAGACAGGAGCGCAAAGGCATCTTCTAATGCTGACCAAGCACAGTCAGAGTCCCTTCTAGCTGAGCCTACCAGGTTCACAAGGGCACAGAGAAGGTTTGCATGGGCAAAACTGGGACAAGGAGGAAGGAAGACATGCGGACGACCCATCATGGGTACCAGCTCTGCTTCCCTGCCTGTCCTGAAGCTGAGAAGAGAGCCCAGTATTCCTGCAGAGCCCATCATCCCTGCAGTCAGCAGTGGTGAACAGAGGGTGGTGTCCAGCAGCAAGGTCATCTGCTATGGGAAAGAACCCTCTGACGTCCTGAGCTGGCCATGGAGAATGGAGATACCCAAGTCACAAGTGCCTCAGAAGTGCTGCTTCAGTATCCACTGTGGCCTGGGTTCTTGGTTTGCTCCTGAGCAGTACAATAAATGACCCAGTGACCCGTCGGGATGGATGCCAACTTCATCTGCCAAGTCCTGCTGCATTCCCTGGTACCCAGAGCCAAGCCCAGCAGGCAGGAGAGGGGAGTATGGCACTCGACAGGGGAAGCCGGGAAGCCCATACAGCCCCTGCACCCTTTCGCCTTCACGCCTTTAGGGGGTGCCCCTAAGGGGCTGGACCTCTGCTGCCGCAGGTGCTATTTGACCCAGGCTCTCCCTGGCTCAACCCAGCACTTGAGTGCCTTGGGGCTCTACCCATCGATGGGCCGCACTCATACCCCCTTCACCCTGCTCTGGGCCACCTCTCCCCAGAGCAGAAGGGACCGTGCCTGCTGGCTGGCCCTGACCCTGGTGGGCTGCAGCACCCTGGGATATGCTGTCTGCCGGGGTGCCCCTGGACCCCTTGTGCGCCGGGGCTTGGCAGGCACTGGTTAAGTCATGTGTTTTGTGTTGGGCTTCTCCCCCTCCTGGAAAGTCCCAGTGCGGAGCGGTGGGGCTGAGCCGACCGCACACAGCTGCGGGACCGTGCCTGCTGGCTGGCCCTGACCCTGGTGGGCTGCAGCACCCTGGGATATGCTGTCTGCCGGGGTGCCCCTGGACCCCTTGTGCGCCGGGGCTTGGCAGGCACTGGTTAAGTCATGTGTTTTGTGTTGGGCTTCTCCCCCTCCTGGAAAGTCCCAGTGCGGAGCGGTGGGGCTGAGCCGACCGCACACAGCTGCGGGCTACCACATGAGAGGAGCCAGCTCTCGGGGGATTACAGAGCCCCGGGAGCCTGGGGAGGAGGCAGGAGCACCCGCGTTGTGGCCCTTTCATCTCTCCTCTGCCTTGCTCCCCCTTTCATGTCTGCCTCTCTGGCCACGCTCTCTTTTCCTCTGCTGCCTTTGCTCTCTTTGCACTTGGCATCTTTTCCCTGCCTTCCCCCCAGCCCTTCCCACTGCACCTGGCTGTGCTGGCTGCCTCTGCACCACTCCTGTCACCCCCCTCCCAGGACCCTGCACTTTCATCCCTCAGCCCCCAGCCGTCTGCTCCCACCTCCCCTGCACCGCCGTCCTGCCTCCACACCAACTCTGCCCTTTCATCATCTCCCTCCCCAGCCCAAAACCTCCATTTGCCGTGGGGGGAAGGAGAACATCGGCACAAAGATCCCCCGGGTGTTTTCTGTCCGTGTCCAAAAAGCTTTTCCCCTTGTCTCCCATTGGTTGTCCCTACCCTGCACTGTCTTGGCCAGGCATCCTCTTGCCTCCTCCACCTGCCTCATGTAAGCAATGAGCTGGAGAAGATGGTGGACTTCAATGTCCCTCCCTGCTTCTAGCACTCTCCTTTTCTTTAGCGACAGCTGGGGGACAGAGGAAAGGCATCTGTTCTTGCAGGAGTCAGGGCTGGACACTACCTGTGAGAGGTCTTTGGTCAAGTGATGAAGGAAAGTGGAGGGTGCCCTATTCTTTTGGGTCACAGACCCGTGCTGTGTACCAGTGACCCTCACAAGCTCCCTGAGAGGTCTGGGGTGTCCCTGGTGTTTCCTGAAGCAGGGCAACACATGCAGGACTGAGAGGGTAAAGAACATTTGGATCCAAACCTACCCACAGCCATTGCAGCAGGGGTCACATCACAAGCAAGGTGGTCTAATGGTTAGAGGGTTCTCTCTGAGTTCACAGGCTCCCTGAAGAGGCTTGGTGCCCATCTGCTCGGTGGGAATCTCAGCCATCAAGGATGTCTACATCAGTCCCTTCCCAGACACACTATCATTCTCCTTTCTCTTGTATTTCGCCTGCCTGCCCACTCTGGTCCCTGCCCACCCTGCTCCTATGCCCTGACTACCTCTGCTCAGATCTCTGCTCAGCCTAAGGGGCTCAGTGCACCTCAGACTCTGCTCCCAGCTTGGTCAGCCCCTATCTATCTGCCCCAACCCTTGTCCAGCCTCCCACCCACAGGAGCTCTACCTACCCCAGCCCTCAGAGCTGCCCTGGTTGCATCACAGCCTTCAGCCCAAGCTCTCTTTCTGCTCTCCATCTCTCCATCCCACTCATTTCCAGACACTGATGGCCCTTCTTCACATTGCAGCCCCATGTCCAGGGGCACCCAGCCAGGGAGCACCACGGGCCAGTGCAGCAGCAGCTGAGCGAGGAGGCTGCAGTCCTCCCAGGCAGTGCAGGCACTCTTGCAGATTTGAGCTGCTGCTAGCACGTCTGGTCACTCAACAAGCTCAACACAGTGGTGGCTAAAGCCTCCTCACCAGGTAGGTGACCCACCCCTCATCATGGAGGGCAATGCCACCAGAGTGCTGTGCCAGTGGGTGATGGGCAGGAGCTGGGCCTGGCACAGGACTCCCAGGCTCCTCTCCCGAGCCAGCTGCTGCCTTGCTGTAGGTACTTCTCCTTGCCAAGTGGGTCAGTTAGGGCCAAATTCTTTTTCTTTTTTTGGGGGGTTGCACATGTTTTGGTGCCAAGCATGACATGTTAGGGCTGAACTTCAGAAAATCCTTGGAGCACCTCTCTGCAGCTCAGGTTGCAGCACAGTGCCAGCTGGGCTCTCAGGAAGGGTCTCAAGTCATGGCCACCTGCTTCTCAACCAGAAGAAGCATGGAGGCCAGTTGCCCAGACCAAGGCAAGGAAGGGTCTGCCCTCTGCGCCCCTTGGACTGGCAGATGGAATGAGGCTTTGCTCTCCAACGACTTCCAGTAGCCCAGGTGCATCTGGCTGCTTTTGTGGATCAGCAGCCCACCAGTCTCTGCCATCCAGCACTGCCAGCCCTGCCCATGGCCATGTTCATGCCACCCCAGGGGGTGGGGTGGGGGGGTGCCAGAGAATTGTCCCCTCATGGCTCTGCTTCACATCAGCTCTGCTGGGAGAAGGAATGGAATTTGGATGGGGCTGGGTGTTCCATGTAGTGATTCCCCCAGGCAGGATCTGGCTCTGATGACTGTTCTGTGCGGGGAAGAAATACCAGAGGAGTTACTCATGGCTCATCGGGGCATGATGTAGCAACTCCTCACCGGTTCCCCCCACCCTCCAGCAAAAGTTCCTCCTGTGATCTCCTGGGGAAAGTCCCAGCCCCCCCATTCACCCCCTGCCACCCCCAGAGACCTTCCCCACCCTTGCTGGAGCTTTCCAGAAGCAGGAGATGAGCTGGGGCTTTGGGTGAGAGGAGAAAGGACCCAGCGACCTGTCATGCTGGAGGGAATCTGCTGTCCCCTTGATTCTTCAATGTTAAGTCCGGTAAAGGGCACAAGGCCAGCGTCTGAGAGAGCACCAGCCTGGGGTATCCACATCTGGGCAGCTACACATCTGGCTTCAGACCTGGCAGAAGTACAAACCCATCAGGCCAGCTCAGGTCTCCCTATTGCCTTTTCAGCAGTCACACTCAGATTTTCCTGTCACTCTCCTCAACCGCAGGAGCAAGAAGGGAGATCTACTTTTGGTTTGCTGGAAGGAGCTGAGAAGATCTCCTGCTCCTGAGACTGGGAAGTTCAAAATTTGAGAAAAACCACTGGACTTCACACAGCTCCAGCAGACTGGTGGTCCCTCTGCAGCAGGTACTCTTGTGAATGGAGGCATCTCTAGAGCTTGGCCCAAAATACTTGATGAAGCTGAAGTTCCACCTGGTTTTGCCAGCACGGACTTGCTTCCATCTTTAGAAGCCTTTACTGCCCTTTTCATTACCTGCATGTGAAAGAAATGGCCATTTCTTTTTTATTTTTGGAACTTCCTTAGAGTTTTGCCTTTGCAGGGAGATGACGGAAGAGTGTTGGGAAAATCTGTTCCTCTCTCCTAGAAACCACCTCCATCATCTGCCTGGGCTCTTCTGTTCTGATGGTCATTCCTCTCTCTTGGGCAAAGCACCTTGAACCTTTCCATTTCAGTCCAGCCTCATATGCAGTGTCCCACAGGGTGGAGGCAGAACGTGCAAGGCTGGAGCAGTTCAGCCGGCTCAGATTGTCTCTGCATG
>NW_010405629.1:491-2722 GCF_000710305.1 Buceros rhinoceros silvestris | reverse complement strand
TTCAGCAGGCTCAGATAGTCCCTCCATGGGAGGAAACATGGCTCTTTGGTGGAACTGGGACAGATCCTATCTGTGGGTCAGGGAGGCTGCACTCAGGTTCGTGGAAGAGAAGAGGTTTGAGATGCTCAGAGACTGGGGATCCAAGTCTTCACTGGCAACTGGCTCTGGAGACTCAGTAGTGGCTGTGGAGAGAGGACATGTCCTGCACACACTCTGTGCCCAGCAGTGTGGCTGTAAGGGTGGCTGCCTGGCAGCTGGTTCCCAGTTAGGGAAGCATGGTGACACCATTTTTGTAACCACAGGCACACATATGGCTCCCAGACACTCAGCGAGGGAAGCCACAGAGCAGATCTTGAAGGTTGGATTGTGTTGGGAGCCAGCTGGCCCCAGGAGGGAATGAGCTGCTGCAGCCAGGAAGGCTGTGCCCTGGAGCTGCGTGCAACCAGAGCAGGCTGCCTGCAGCCCAGGGCACCCTATGGCACAGCGCTCGCCCCCCCTGACCATGCTCCTTACAGACCCACCAAGATCCCTGTGGCTTTCCAGGCTCAGTGGCCAGACTGTGCTGAGCGTCTCACCCTGGCTGTGCTGGCATTACTGGTGCACCATTTCACACCATGCTCCCAAAATGAGGGGGCAAGGGCGGAGCAAGCTGCAGTCTTTGCAGCCCCGGGATGCTCAGAGCCTGTTTTCTCACTGGAGGATGTGAGATGTGCTTTGGGAGAACGGTCTTGCCCTGCATCCCCTCTCTGCATCATCGAACACACCTTGTCCCCACTCTGGTCCCCTCCCCAGCTCTGCCTGGCCAGGAGAGCCGTGTGCTGGCATCCAGCTGTTGCAGCACAGATGGCCTGGGATTAGCAAGCAGGGGAGCAAAGGCGCCAGCGAGGGGAGTGCTGGGTGGTGAGTCAGTCATCACCCCAGGCAGTCCTGAGATCACAGGCACCTGCAAAGCAGTCCCTGGGAGATGGGAAGCCAACGCCACCTACAAAGTGCCGAAGTATGATGAACGTGCAGAGAGCCTCACTGCCCTGGGCAGCACAGCCTTGAGGACACAAGGGTTTGGCCAGCCTGGGACGGAACGGGGGAGAGAGGGTGGCCAGGGGGCATCAGGGCATCCAGATGGTGCTTGGGGCAAAGGCAAAAGGCAAGGAGCTTGGGGATTTGGAAGAAAGGCCCTGATGTTGGAGATGGATATTGGAGATGGAAAAGCAGGTCCTCAGGAGGGAAAAGGAACTGCTGGAGCAACGCTCTGCCAGAGCAAACTCGCCCCATTGGAGCATTGCTGCTTTTGAGCCCCATGGTGAGCCTGGGTGACCAAGCCCTAGTAGAGATCACATCCCTGCAAGGTCACCAGCCCCAGGTCTTTGCTGACAGTTGCCACTGCAGTGGCCACATGCTCCGCTGTCTCTGCTGCTCTGGGAGAGAGAGCCACGCAGGTGCCACAAGGTCACAGGAGCTCCCACACTTCCCTCCATCACCTCTAGCACCCTCCTCTTCTCTTCAGCCCCTAAAACACAGCTGTCTCCAGGGGCAAGGACCCCATCCACCTGGTGTCTCCTGGAGGAGCAAAGTCAGCCCTCCCACCTGGCGTGGCAAAAGGCAGAGCATCCGTCCCAGCTGCCCCAGCTCCCTGATGCCTGCAGGAGCGTTATGAAATGAGAACATGGGCCGCTCCCCACTGGGCCCGGGGCGCTCGCTTCCTTCCAGCCTGGTATTTTCCTCCTCGATTTAATTTTTTTTTTTTTTAATTCACTTATGGTTTTTTGCATAGCCCCAAGGGGAGCACAGCCGTGGGAGGAGCAGAGAAGTTATCAGCCAGGAGATACCAGCAGCTTTTTTTCACCAGCAGGATTCACTGCCTGCCCCCACCCCGCAGGCTGCTGCAGCCGGATGGGTGCCCTCGCTACCTTGGCAGAGAGGTGCTGTTTGCAGACACCCATCGCCTGGCCCGTCCTCGCTGCCTTCCCCTGTCCCTGCTCTCCAGCCCCACCATCCCTCCCTCGGCCATGGGCATGGGGCCAACAGCCAGGATTCCCGTGGGATGGATGGGGTCCGGCGTGCGTCCGGCTGGACAGGAGCCTCCTAGCAGCCACCATGCGAGGGCCTGGGGTGCTTGTGAGGAGTCCCCACCTCCTGCCAGCCCGCAAACAGCTCCTGGGGCTGTTATTATGGGATAGCAACAGAGCACCAGGGAGAAAGTCTTGCACAAGTGGGTAGGCAGTACCAAGGGT
>NW_010405629.1:0-217 GCF_000710305.1 Buceros rhinoceros silvestris | reverse complement strand
TTAACTGCCCATCCAAAACCACAGGCACACACAGCCCGGCCCTGGGCCCCCCGCCCTCCAGCCACGATGTTACAGCCCAAGCTGGCCCAGACTCTGCCCCAGCAGAGGTGAGCCCCAGCCCGGGGAGCTGTGCCCCATCTCCATCCCATGGGATGCTGCATCCCATCCCGCTCAGAGCACATCCTTGCACGTGGCTGGAGGAACCTGTGCACAGTGC
>NW_010405628.1:1107-1349 GCF_000710305.1 Buceros rhinoceros silvestris | reverse complement strand
GGGCACGACCCCGGAGCGCTCCGGTGTCCAGCCTCGTCGGCCTCTCCGCTCCGGCGTGACCCCTCGAACCGGGAGGGGAACTGCGGTCCTGCCCTGAGCCATTGCTCCAGAGGGGTTGGTTCCAAGGGATACCTACCTGGGGAAAGGCCGGGCGGGGGGTCCCCGGACAGGGAGCCCCGGCCTACGGGCTGGCTGCTCTCCCCTTCCCTCTCCCCACGTGCCCCAGAAGGGACCAACCTTCC
>NW_010405628.1:553-895 GCF_000710305.1 Buceros rhinoceros silvestris | reverse complement strand
TCTCCCCCCCAAATAGCAGAGCCACATGCGCAGCCCTATAGATTTGCTCGGGCAAATAAATAAATAAACGGCAGCCTCCTATTTTTATGAGCCATTTAACTCCAAAATAGACCTCCAGTATCTAGTCCCCACGCTGGATTTCCATATCCAGTCACTCAGCCCTGCTTATCTTCATGTATGGCTGCCTCATGTTTAACACACAATTACATTTTCTTCCTCCAATTCCATTACAAATGGAATCGGGGAGGCATTGTTTGAAGAAATGTACTGCTTCAGTTCTAGTTATGTCGTACAATGCACGGAACAGTGGAAAAAATCTAGACACCAAAGAGTCAACACACA
>NW_010405628.1:0-361 GCF_000710305.1 Buceros rhinoceros silvestris | reverse complement strand
GGCTCCGAGCGGAGCCCGCACCCTTATTTACTGCCAACAAACTGCTGCCCTGCGGTGGGGCCGGCCGGGGAAAAGGGGCCCGGGCAGAGATAACCAAGCGATGGGAAGTTAATTAATTGCATTAAACTATTGACTAACTACCTAGCTCGATCGTAATTCATTTAGAGAATATTAAAATCGGAGGAACAATAATAAAATTGATGCCGATTCCCAGCGGAAGGAGATGGCCGGCAAATTGGATACTTTTCTTAATCTGGCGTAAATAATAACATGTCTGTTCCCACTCCCTCTCAGGCCAATTCCCCTATCATTTATTCCAGGCTCAAAAGCCTGCTTCCATAATTGATATCAGTTACTCAAT
>NW_010405627.1:25406-32492 GCF_000710305.1 Buceros rhinoceros silvestris | reverse complement strand
AGCCGCAGGGATCCGTAGCCGCGAGCTGGGGGTTGCCGTAATAGCATTTAACTGCCGGGCCGGGATTTCAAGGAGACGATTTACATTAGAGGGAGAACGTGGAGAGAGCCAGGAACAACTTGGAATGGGTCCTCGCATATTTCTGTGGTTATTTTTGGAGTATCGTCATATGGCAGGAGGTGGGCTCTGGAGGTATCGTTGAGCTCAGCATTTTCTCCATAGGCTGGTTACCCGGGAGATTGTACTAGAGGACCTGCGTGGCCCTTCTCTCTGTCAGCGGCTGCTGTGTAAAACGCGATTTCTCTTGCTGTTTCCGTGGTGGTATTGTTCCCCTCCGGTATGCGCAGCCTTCAGCACGTCATGGTGGGGACCCTTCTGCAGGCAAACAATGCTCTGGGATGTGCGGTTGAGTATTCACAATGAGCAGGCGATAGAAAAGCTGTGTTGGATTCAGCTGTAGATGGCTGGTGTGAGGTGACTCCTGATCAGCAACCTCTCCGCTGCCGGGGATGAGGTGTGGCTTCCCCAGCATCCCTAGAGAGACCAGCCCAAGCAGCAGTCTCTTTCCTGCATTTAACCGTCACTTTCCCTCCAGCTTTCTCATGCTGGACTTATCCAAGATGATTTTTGCTTCCAAACAACTTGAGGTGTGGGAAGGACTTTGTTACCAAGGTCTGCTCCTTGGGGCTGCCTTGCAGAGCTCTGTGTCCTTTGTGGCCCGCTGGAGGCCTCTGCATGTGTCAGATCCCTTTGACCACGGCTGCACAGGCTGGAGAACGGTTCTGGTGGCCTCCGTTTGCATGCTCTTGCTGCCGTCAAACAGGTCAGGAGCAGAGGGAAGGCTGGGTTTGGGCGATGATCCTTGCAACAAGGGAGTTACTCTTAATTTATATTTTTTTGGAGTCTGGTTTGGTAGGCATGGAGCCTGTCTGCGGAGGTCTCCCCAGCATGCTCAGAGCTGTGGTCTCTCTGAGGATCCCAGTCTCCGCTGTGCGCGGAGGTGCAGGGCACGTTCTGGAAGCTGTGGCGGACCCTGGCTCTTGTAGTGAATGGCAGGTCCACAACCTCTTTCTCCCAGAGCGTTCATGCCATATGCAGGGGTAAGCTCTGTGTGTGGTGTCAAAGGACCATGATGTCCCCTTCCCTTCGAGGGTGCAAGCCACCGCCCTGCCTGCAGACCCTGCTGGGATTCATTCTCCTCTCCTCTTTGTACCTTCCTCGTGCTGTGTTGGTTGCTTTAGCTGCAGCTTCAGAGGGTACTACAGTCATTAAAACCTGACATCAGGGGAAACAGCAGGGCCCCGGGTTGGGCTGCAGTGGTGCAGGGTGTCTCAGAGGGTGGGATGCAGCTCTGGGTTAGCTGCAGAGCCTGTGTGCTTGTGCTGATGGTAGGCTGGCTTTGGCTACAGGTGGTGTGTTCTTCCCCTGCTGTTTTGTTTTCTTGTTGATGTTGTAGCTAGAACTGTCCAGAATTTTTTATTTTTAACAGTTTTTGAGAAATGGGCATTTTCCAAAACTCTCCAAGGAGATGTTTTATTTTGGAGGAAGTTTCTAAAAACAGGTTTTGAAGCCTACTGTGGTATTTCTAAAGAAAAAAGCATGAGTGTAGAGAGAGCCTGTGTTCCTGACATGCGGAGGGTGAAGGTTTTGGTACCTTTCCAGTCCAGTTCAAGCATGGACCTTGCTGGACCCCCCCCTTTCCTGGGCTACTGCCATGGTTGCCCCCACCATGACAATCATCCAGGACAAGTGTCTTCTGGCATGTGGTTTATGGGCAGCCAGGAAGGGTGGCTGGATCAGCTGAAGATGTCACTGCAGTGTAGAATGGGGAAAACTTAAAAAATCAGTTTTCTTGCCCCAGAGAGTTGAGCTCCCTTTTGAGCTCTGGGTGATGACCTCGGCCTTGGTGAGGAGCTGAGCCTTTCACTGGTTTACAGAATAACCTTTCACACTTTCTGCTGGCAGCACCGAGCCCTTGCCCCATGTGCAACTCCAGCTGCACTGTGTTGCCTGTGTTCCTCCTCGCTCTAGCACTACTGATGACTCTTGCATCACTAGAGGAGGTTTTCAGAGACAGACAGACCAACCAGTTAGGTGCCTGGTTAATTTTGTCCCTAAAAGAAGAAATCTTTCCCATAGCTAATTAGATTTCTAAATTAGGAGATCAGAGACAATGACCTGTTGGCCAAAGGGCAGGGGATGGGCTTTGCTGTTCCTGAGCTTGCGCAGTTTCCTGCCCCGTTCCACAGACATCATTTGAGTGTCCTTTGCCTTAGTTTTGTCTGGCTGTGGACTGGGATATTTCCCTGCTCCTTCTGACACTGCACTGTGGTGCCTGAGGGACAGCTGGGACACGGATGGGGAAGCAACTGTGAGTGAGGAGATGGGCTGTGTAAGGGCTTAAGCTTTGCAGCTATCAGCGTGGGCGTCTGTAGGGCCTATGTTTAGCTGTATAGTAGACTTTCACATGGTGCCTGTCACTTGGAGGTCTGAGCTGAGTCTGAAGCTCTGTTTTAAGCATAGATGCAAAGAAGAAATGCAAAACGGCAGAGGTTCCTGAGACTCCGCTCACTGGAAGCTCCTGTACAGGAGGACTTGTGCAGATACAAATACATGACTCTCATACAGCACCTAAAAATATGCTTGCGCTGAGGCTGTGACAGTGATGGTTGCGTGGCTTATTGTTCTCGTTAGAGCAGTCGGGTGGCTCTGAGTCAGCAGGTTTGGATTTGTAACAGCCAGGGCGGTGGCACCAGGGAGACCTGCGAGGTTCTGTGGTTCTGAGTGGAGGGGCTGGCCCTGGCTGGCCCCTTCTGCATGGGCTGTTGGGATTTGAGCCCAGGCTCACTGCTGGCTCGTCCTGTCCCTTGAGCCTGGAAGGAGTTCTATGTACTTGTGGGAGCTGGAGGACAGTCTCCTTTGGTAGCTCCTTGCCAGCTCCTGCCCTGTGCCACTTGGGTCTATAAAGCTGAGCATCACTGCTGGCAGCATACAGCCCAGGCCCTGTGGATGTCCATTATCTGGGATGATAGTTGCACCCTCTGCCCTGCCTTGCTCCAGGGAGATGAACTGTTTTGGGGTGCTTGGAGGCATCTGTTCCAAGAGCTCTTTGGTTGAGCTTTTGTACAACTGGGTCAGGAGCCAAGGTACGCTCTCCTTGTGCTAGACAGCGAGCTGTGGGACTGTGTGGGGAGGAGCCGTCATCCCAGAGCCCTAGGTGGGTGATCTGGTACAAATACTTCATGTCTCCGTGTCCCAGTATGCAGCTGAGGGTGCTCCGGATTGAAGCTGAGAATCACTCTGTGCCCTGCCCATGGTGGGTTCGTGCCCGCCTGCGTGCTCGTGCACATTCCCGGGTTTGCTCTCTGGGAGGATGGGAACAGCAGACAGAGCCTTAAAATCTGAATGATAATGCTCTGGAAGAGGAATTCCTTTCCATCTTCTGCGGACTGTCTTTTGCCCTCGGGAGGGCAATAATAGCTCCCCTGTGGCTTAGCAGTGCCCCAGGCTGGGCTTGCCCACGGCAGGAGGAGCTGCTGGGTCTGGGAGCAGCCAGGTCTGGGTAACAGCACCCTGGGTACGGTGTGATCACAGCAGAGAGGAGACTGCGCTGACCCTATTGTGCTCAGAACACGAGACAAATGAGGCTGAAGCTGCAGATCTGCGGTTGCCAGCAGGTCAGCAGTTTTACTCGGGCACTTCACTTGGCCTCTTTGTGGAGATGAAATGTGGTGGCAGTTTAGTATCTCCTCTGTCCCCCTTTCAGAAACCAGCCCTCTGCCCACCAGCTGTAGCTGGACCCTGTGGCCATCTCGCTAGGCTTTGCTGTCCCTGACCCCTTCTCAGACCCAAAGACTGATGCTCCTTTGCAAGGTATCGGCAACGAAGAGGAAACCAGGACCAGGTGCTGCGCTAGTGTAAAACACATCCTGCGTTTGAGGCGATACTGAATGAGGATTCACAGACCAGCCCTGCTGCCAGGTTCCACCCACCCGCTCCTTCCTCCCTCTGCTCCTACTAACCCACTGCCGGGCCCCGCTCGCTGCCTGGCAGCACAGTGGAGATGTGCGCCGCTATCCTTCCCGAGTATCGGATGGGGAGGAAAACACAGGGTGGAGTCATCGCTCACACAAAGGAAATGTTGAGGTATCGTTTCTGCCTTTGCTGGATTTTTAGGTGGCTGGGGAGGGATTAAAAATGTTCACAGCCCCCTTCCCGCCTCATTTTCCTCTGAATCTGTTGCTGTCGTGGTATCTTTCTGAAGATATTTTTAGCTTTGCCTTTTCTTCCCTCCCCCCTCTCCTCTGCCAGGCTTTTGAAGGGAAACACGTTTCTATGGCAGAACAGAGCGAGCCATTGCACGAGATGTTTTGTTACGGGCAGAAGGGCTGGGAGATCTGATTGTGCGTTTTAAAGGACAAGTTCCCCTTTGTAATCAGCCGATTGTGCCTGCTGGGGTGAGTGCCAGCAGAAAGCCATCCTGGCCAGGCCAGCGTCAGGCAGGTGCGTACCCTGGCCATCCTCCTCCTGCCCATCCTCGTGGCCTGTCGCCCAGGTGGCCACGCACGAAGGGCTGCAGTGCTGGGAGGGCTCCTAAGGCAGGTCCTGCAGGTTTTTTGCCTATTGCGGAAGCAGTGCCTCTGTGTATGAGAAAAGCAATTAAATGTTCTAATGAGGTGCACTATTGATCTGGCAGTGTTTCTGCTGGCAGGAGCTCCTGCTGAGCAGAGGATGGTGTGGCACCCGAAAAAGCTTTGGGTCTCTGCTTTCCTGGTGGTAAGAGGGACGTGGCAAAGGTCTCCAGGTGGGAGAGCGGTGCTGTGTTCAGCCTGAGGGGTGGGTCAGCTGCTCGCTATGGGAAGGTGGAATTTTTGACAAGTGTACAAACCCAACATTGATGGCGAACTTTGGGGTGGGAAACTTGCAGCCTGAACTCTCAGGCAGTGTTGCCTTTTAGGAGATTTACTGCAAGTCCTGAAAGATTACGATCCTGCAGCGTGAACTGGCCAGAACAAGGGAAACCTCCTTTGAGCTCTGACCTGGCTCTGGGTATACGTGTGCCTATGTGAGGCAGGGGCCATTATCTCTGCAAATTCACTGGGACTCTTCAAGGAACCAAAAAATGCTTTCTGCTAGTATGGCATGAGTAAATCCATGACGGTCACTTCGGTCTCCTGCACGATCCATCTGTAAGGCATGCAGCTGCCTGTCGGGCTGGAAGTGCTCCAGGACATGGAGAAGATGCAGCTGCCCATGCTGTGTTTCGGTGGTGTCTTCCACCATTGCTGGAAGCCCACCTGGCCACTTCTGTGTTGCTGCAAGAGCTTTGGAGCTCAGTCCCACCCCAGCGTGGTGCTGTGGTAGCCCAGCACGCATAGGTAGGACAACCGGGAAGGCTCACTGTGTTGTGGCCCGCGGTCATCTCCTGCTGAGCGCTGGCCGAGCTGTTCCTTCTTGGCTCACCAGAGCCGGTGTGATCCCAGTGCACTGGCACAGCTGGACCTCTCTCCAGTTGCGCTTCATGCTGGGCTAAGTTGTCCTGGGGCTGCCCTGCTGCCCTGCCCTGTTTATGTTCTTGCTCTGGTGAACACGTGAAGGGGACTGAAGGAATCGTTGTCCTCTTCCTTGCCCTTCGCTGGACCCATCAGCATTTTTGCAGTGCACTGGTCTGGATTTGAGTGAGCTGGGCTCAGCAAATGGCTCCCTCTGAACTCCAGCCAGCAGCTGAGCCTGCCCCAGTGCTGGCTGGGACCTGCCCCTCGCATGGATGGTGCCCTTCGTCTGGCTGCTGGTGGTGTCCCAGTGCCTGCTTCCACAGCCAGCACTTGTGCTCACCCTGTCAGGGTCAGGCTGGATGATTGTGGTGACGATGATGTGACAATGCGGGTCACTGTGGTTTGTTTTCAAGCCTGGGGCACTGTCTGTGGCTGAGACAGTGACTGCACCGGCCCAGCGCTGGGGAGAACTGTGTGGAGGGAGATCCTGGTGCAGCCTAGCATGGATTTTTGCTAGCAGGAGTGTTATGGGGAGCTGCATGTTTGCAAACGGAAATGACCAGGGTTGAATGAGGAGGGTCTTGCTCACACTGGCTGTATTCTTTGAATACTTCATTAATATGATACTAATTGATGCAGTAGCTCAGATCCCAAAACGTCTGTAGCTCAGAGCCTGCTGCAGTGCAGCCAGCCGTTTCACGAAGCAGAATACGGGAAGGAAGGACAGTTGGTGTCTGATGGAGGGGCTTTTTTTGGCAGCATAATGCAGGTGGGTTGGGGAGCGTGGAGTGTCACTGCCCTGCCTTTGGTGACCGCATCCTCCCTCGCAGGAGGAACACAGTGCAGCTCTGGCAAGTGCTGGGTGCTGGAGCCGCTGGTGTGATACCCCTTCTGCTGCGTTTATCCAAAGCTGGCTGCTCTTATGCCTGGCTGCCCTCCTGCCTGCCCGTCTCCATGGAGCATCTCTTGAGTCGCTCTTGAGATGGAATGGGAGAAAGCTGAGCATATGATCCCAAGAACAGCACAGGGCCCACGCAGAAATCACTGAGCTTGGCAGGACAGGAGCAGGGCCATGGAGGCTCTGCCAAAGAGGGGGACAGCCCCACAGATCCCCGAGGTTTTGTATGACCATCTGTGGGTGGGAGCAGGAGCTGCTGGTGTTGTAGTCCCTACCCCGAATCAGCTTGGCTTGTTGGGGCCTCTGTGTGTCCTGCCGCTGGGAGAGGACAGAGCTCCTCGTGATGGGGCTTCCTCTGCTTTGGCTCATTGGGCTCTGGGCAGTGACATCTGCGTGAGAAGAGGAGGAGGGTGAAGGAGAGAGAGGTCTGTTGAAGGCTCTGGGTTGAGAGCTGGGGACATGTAGATAATCCATGGGACAGTAGCCCCCACATGCCAGTGGCATCCCTTGGTCCATGGGCAGTGCAGGCTCTATGCAGAACTGCAAGTGGGTCAGGAAAATGCTGTTTCCAGGCCTGGAGGAGCAGCGAGCTGTGCACCAGGGTGTGTGTCCAGCTCCTGGACTGGTGTGGAGGTGCTCGGGCCCTGTGACACCAGCCCCGTGGTGTTGTGGCTGGGGGACCCGGGGCTGCGG
>NW_010405627.1:17631-25225 GCF_000710305.1 Buceros rhinoceros silvestris | reverse complement strand
GGCTCCCCAGGCGGGGAGAAAGCTGAGCGAGTAAAACCAGTCACCGTGGTGGCTGCAGAGAAACCTGCACCTCCTGGGAAAATGTGTATGAGAGTGTGCCCAACGCTGCTGCACGGTGACATCCTGCTTGTGCTTGTCCTCCTGTGACAGTAGCACAGAGCTGGGACAGGACTGTGCACCAGTGGTGGCTGTAACTCCCCCCTCCTGTTGTATCTCTCATGCGAGTCATTTGGGGTTGCAATTTCTCCCTGCTCAAAGGAGATTTTCTTTCCTTGGAGGTGCTGAAGCTCCCAGTCTTAATTCTTGCCTGGGGGACAGCAGTGGCTCCTGTCCTTCTCTGGGAGGGAATGGCAGTAGCTGCCCGGCACAGACCAGTCGCTGCCTGTTGCCATGCTGCCTGGGGACTCTGTCCAAATGGAGAGTGGAGCAGATTTTATGCCCCGAGCGAGCTCTTGGGCAAGCTGCTGTGGGTTGGTGTGACTCAGGGCAAGCTGCGGCAGGCTGCACACAGCTGATGTTTGCTTGTGGAGAGCAAAGGGTTCTTGCACAAGTGGGTCATCCTGCCTGCTTCGCTTCTGTGTTTATGGGACGATGATCCTTGCCTGTTGGAGATGTGTTTGAAAATTAAACCTCGGAAAAGCAGAATGTGTCCTTGCTGTGCTGTGAGGCTGTAGTGCCTGCTGGGCAGTTTTTCCTCCTCCATTAGATGCAGTTGTCATCTGAAAAGTGCCCCTGAAAATGCTGTTGCAGGTATTGGGCTGTTTCTAGTAAAACTGATTATTTTAATCCCAATAAGCCAGAGCTGCTGGTCACTCCATGGATGAGTGAGTGGGGCTGGCTCCCATGGGTCCTGCATCACCAACATGCATCATTACCCGGGGTGAAAGTCCTGCCAACCAGGTGTTGCCCTCAGGGCACACTGGTGAGCTGCAGGGAAGGGTGACAGTACCGTGGCACAGATGGCCCTGAAAGGAGAATGTGGGCAGCACTGGGCGGTGTGAGCCAGGAGGGTATCTGTTTCACTTCTTGGAGGTGTGTTGGCTCTGCAGCACTGCCTGTCGTAAATATTTGCTTTTATCCCTGAAGGAGCAGAGCTGGCTCACCATGCACGCAGCAGGCAGACTGTCTGTGTCAGAAGGTGCTTTTTTTGCATCAGTTTTTTTGAGAGTAAAACGGCATCTAACATAACCTGGAGCTTACGTTCTCCAGCGAGCACATTTGGATGAAGTCTGAACACAGCGCTCGAGCCGTGTGGGCACCATCTTGTGACAAAGTGCCTGGCTAACATCCTTCTGTGCACTTGCCATCATCTCTGGGAAGGGGTTTTTTTTTTCTTTTCTTTTTAACCAAATCTTTTTTCTTTGTTGCAGGTTCTGAACTGTGCCTGAACAGACCCTGGAAGCAGTGTGAGTTTATTCTGAAAGCTTTTATTCTTCTTTCCAGATCCCACATAAGGCTGAGTGGGTTCTGTAGCTTAGAAGGGGTTGTTCAGCACAGAGCCAGTGCTGCAGGGAGGCTCATCTACCAGAACCCCCCGGCAGGACTGTGAATCTGGACTGCTACCACCAGAGCACAAAGCTGTTGGGCTTGGGCTTGTTCTGGCTTCCTCTGTGTGCTGGGACGTTTCCTGGTTTACTTAGGAGCTGGGCAACAGCCCCTTTGCCAACAGAAAGGCTCCTACCAGCTGCCCGAGTCTTTGCCTGCTGACAGAGCGACTTTGAGGCATCAGACTTCACACTGGATTTCCATGTTCTCTTCCGTGCAGAGGATTTGAGGAAGGCAGCGCGTTTGCAAACGAGCTGTTGTGTTTTGTCAGGTGTAGATCCGAGCCCAAGGTGCAGGTCCTGGGGCCTGTGGGGCTGGGCATGGCTGGCCTGGGCTGTGTCCGCAGGAGGCTGGCACTGCTGGGCAGCTGGGAGTCAGAGGAGGACAGCGATAGGTCTGCACTGCAGAATTAAGTTGCTGGGAAGCCTGAAAGAGTCGAGAGCTTGTTGTTCAGGTCTTCTCAGAGACCTCTGGGGTCTCTGTGGCTGGATAGGCTGTGGGTTTGCATGGTGCCATCCCTGTGAAACCAGATGCGAGCTGCTTTGAGACGTCCTGCAGACGGTGTGTGGCCGGGGGCAGCTGGAAGGACAAGGTCTTGCTTCTACTTCCACTCCCTGACCTGCAAGGTGAGCCTGGGCAGAGAGCGATACAGCAGTGCTACCCCTGCTCTGGGTCCGAGATGGGAGGAAGGTGTCATCATCTGAAAATGGGGGACAAGTTGCTCCATGGCTGCACATCACTCTCCTGGCTCTTTCCTGGGTGGCAGGAGCACCCTGTGTGCACCGCGAGGCTCGCTGCGTCCATGGGACCCCGCTGCCTGCTGGCATTAGAGGCAGAGGATGTGGAGGCAGACAGTGTCCTGGATGCAGGCAGGGGATCCACATCCCTCCTGTGATCAGCTGCTGTGATGTGCTCCGTGGGGCTAGAGGTGTCTCTGGGCTCTTTATGGGGCAGCTTGTTACTTTTCGTGAGCAGTTTTTTCACCAGTGGTGGTACAATACCATCCCTCTGGGGGGGCTCTTTGTGGGTCCAGCAAGATGCCAGCTCTGCCCGTGCCTGGGGGCTCCTGTCTGATGGGAGAGCAAGGAGAATGACAGGATTTCTTGCCTGTCTCTATGCTGAAGAATTTGGGTGCTGGAAGGCCAGTTTTGGAATTGGTGGGGGCAGAGGTGCAGACCAGGCGTCAGTGGTAGGTTACTTGTGATCCTGCATCTCCCTGTGACTCTGTTTCCCTCAGCACAGGGTGGGGTGCCTGTGTGCTTCCACTCCAGGGCTCTGTGTGAGGAAGCCAGCGCTGGAGCGTTCGGCTCCTGGACTGTGTCTGGCTGGAAGCTCTGCCCCTGCATGTGGATGTGAGTCCCTGTCTCACTGGGCCGGCTCAGGGAGCAGGAGGACACACCACACCTCTGCAGTGCCCCTGGTATCCACCCAACCCCCCACTTGCACTGGTGGCTTTGTTGTCCCATGTGCAGCTCCATGTCAGTGGCCCGGGTCTGAGTGTCTTTAGTTTCCCGTTTCCCTCCTTCGGTTGCATCTCGTGAGCCATCACCGGGGATTTGGGGAAACACTCGTACAGCAGAACTGCTTCACGGCTGGGTGCTCTGGGCAGACACACCCAGCCGTGTGCCAGTCCCCTGCAGGTCCCAGCTCCCTGGCAAGTCCAGGCAAGCAAAGCCTTGCCGTCACAGCCTGGGCCAGCTGCCACTTTGCTGAGGGAGGTGTCCCCCTGCTTCTGGAAGGGTTGGTGATGCTTCGTTCATGGCACAGTGATCATGCTGGCAATTAGCTTCTCATTTCTCTGTATTTCTACAGCTCCCTCGCAGCTGATGTAGTGTCCTACCTCCTGGATGTCCTGAAGGGCTTGCTGCTGGGGTTTGGTAAGCGGGGGTGAAGGGAAAGGACTGTCTCCTTGGGAGCTTGCTCAAAGGAGATGGTCATGCGTCAGTTGGACTAGATGATCATAGGTCCGTTCCAGTGGAACTACTCCATCCTCCTTGGAAGTGGTGCACAAGACGTGAGCACTGCTTTCAGGAAAATGGCACTTTGTAGTCACTGCTTTAGACCCCAGACAGGGTTCTTCTGGGGCTGCACGTCAGAGGACAGCGACAGTAGCCAGAGAGCTTGGGCCTTCCTTTGGAAGGAAGGAGAAGATGGGAGAAGGCAGGGCTGAGCCCCCTTCAGTGACTCCCTTGGCTCTAGGTGCCCTTCACCTCAAGCTCCTCTCCTCCTCCAGCACACTGCTTACAGGCTGGCCTTTGGTTTCCAGGGTGACTGGTCCTGTCTTTTTCTTGCACATAAGGCAGCTGATCTCCCCTGGCTGCTACAACCCAGCGCAAGACTGGGAGCCTCTGCCTTCCACTGCTTGCTTGTGTTGGCGGGCAGTAATTGTGCAGAGGCAGGGGTGGTCTGGAGTGGGAACAGGAGTTGCTGTCCACCCTGCCATCACTGGCAGAGGAAGATCGTTCCCTGGTGGTGGGTGATCCATATGGTTTGCTTCTCACTTGTATCTGAGGTGCCTTGCTGGTGCTCTACAGTGGTCAGCTACAGGCCAAAGAGCCCTGATTACCATAACAGACGTTGTTTCAGTCTCCCTCCCTGTGCTGCACCAGAACAGCCCCGGACTTGGCTGCGGAGCCATGCCTGCACGAGGGTTGGAGTAGGAGGGGAGGAATGGCTCCACTGCTGGTGGTGCCGGAGTCTCCCTTGAGACCCTGGTCCCTGCCTGGGCTGACTGCTCGGTTTGGCTCTGGCACCTCTTGGGCAGCCCCTTCTCCATCCAAAAAAGCACAAAACAGTGCTCCAAAGAGGCCAGCAGGGCTAGGCCAGCTCACAGCGCAGCAGCCACGTCCGCCAGGCTGAGCACCCTGCGCTGTTCGCATGCGGTCCAGAGCTCTGCACGCAGGCAGCTGCTGATGGCTCCAGCACGTAGGTGAGCACAAACCAGCTGCTGAGGTCCCTCCCTAGCACCTTGGGCAGCATTATCCCCTTACTATAAGGACTGGCCCAGGATGTTGCATGGATCACCTTTTGCCTGAGAAATGCTGTTGGTGAAGGAAGGTGAAGCTGTTCTTCCCTTCCTGCCCTTCACCCCATGCAGCAGTGGGAGCTGGCTGGGCAGGCACCGCTGCCAGCCCCGGGCACAGCAGGCAGGAGCGGGCAGCGCTGCTGTGGGGCGGGTGTTGGCTCAGCAGCTTTGCTGTCTGCAGCGGGTGCTGGGGCAGCGCTGTGCCTGCTCCCTCCGCCCTGGCTTGGGGCTGCTGGTGCACTTTCCTCTTGATTTGGGGCCCATCCTGGCTGCGAGACATGCCTTGGTCAGTGAAGCTTGCTCTGTGCCATCCCAGCTGCTTTAGCCCGGGCTGAGCAAACGGGTTTTCAGTGTGCAGCAATGCACACCCTGAAGGCTTGTGAGAGCTGCCAGCTCCTTCAAACTCAGCTTGGGAAAGGCCGGCTTCTGGCCAAACACCCTGCTTGCTTTGACTGATATTTTAACCACTTCTGCATCACATCAGTTAGGAGCTGGCCTTCCCCAGCTGTAACACAGCAGGGATGCTGTGAGCTGGGATGCCCACCCACCTCTGACCCTCCCTGCCTGGCCGTTAAATGCTCCCTGCCCTAAAGCCATGCTGGGGCTGCGATCTTGCCCCCCCTTTGACATGTGGTGCTGTCTGCTCCGGCAGCAGGAGATGGGGCTTCTCTTGGAAGATGCAGCTTTGTTGCTCCGATGGCCATGCACTCGCCCAAGTCCTCAGCAGGTCTCAGCATTGTGGAGAACTCTGTTCTCTCGTGATATACCACCCTCACCGCTGGTTTTGGCCAGGAGTGTGAAGGGCTGAGGTGGGCTCCTGCCTTGCTAAACTGGTGATCCCGCTGGGGCTGGGTGAAAAGGAAGAGCTGTCCATTCTCAGATCTCTGCAGAGGAGGACTTGTCACCTGAAACTGGTATTTCAGCAGCTTTTCTGGTACAGCAGGACCTAAGAGATGCACCATCTGAGCAGGCGCAGTGTGGGGTGGGGGTCTGCAGGACTTGTCCCCAAGGGTGGATGCGACAGCTGGACCGTCTGCAGGAGAGTACCCAGCCCCGATGGGGGTATGCTCCAGGGCATCATCTTCCAAAAGACGGGTGCTGGTGGTTGCACCTCTCTGTGCTTCTTCCAGCCTGCCTCCCCCACAGCCCTTGCTGCTCTCTCCTTTATTCTGGGACAGAGGCTTTTGATTTTTCCGTTCTCAGCTTTCCTCACTGTTGCTGAAGGGGTTAAACAGTGTTTGGGCCACTTCCCATCTTCAGCAGCTACAAGAGCAGGTGCTGAGAGCTGCTCAGTGGGAGGCCGGCAGGTTCTGTGGGGCGTGATCTGCTCCCCTCATTGCAGGGCTCAGCCCCATCCAGGGTGCAGGTCCGCAGGGCCAGGGCTCACCTGCCTCCTTGGTGTCTCCCCAGAGGATGCTCCATCTGTGGGGGCTGGGTCCTTGTGCTTCTGTGTACAGCATCTCGGCATGCTGAGAGGATCTTCAGCATGGCTGGTATCTTCTCTACTGTGGCATTGCTCAAGGACCTCCAGAAAAAGTCAGTCTTTCACGGAGCCATATGCTGCCCTGAGACTCAGGACATGGCTTATGTTCTTCCTCACCTGCAAAGAAGGCAGGATGCTTGGTAGGGTGATGGGGAGGCTGGCGGGGCACCAAAAGGATCTTTGTGCTGCAGAGAGGAGCCTTTGGAGCTTCTGAGACCACCAAACAGAGATGGAGAGTGAAGCTGGGTCTCCTTGCCACTGGTGTCACCTGGAGGATGCTTGTCCTGCTCCCATGTGCTCGTAATGGCCTGGGCCATTTGAAGTCGCTGGCAGTGAGATGGCATCTGTTGCTCTGCATGCAGCTGCTGCGCGGGTCCCTCCTTCCTCCAGCTGAAAGCCCAGCAGCACCCAGTCAACCCCATGGTGGTGGTAATTGGCAGCATGAGTAGGAGTGCTGCCGCTCCCCGTGACCCTGGCATGATGCTTCTTGTTCCTGACTGCAAGGTGATGGTTTAATGATGAATTTTGGATGGAAAAGGCAGGAGGGCGAGGGAAGGAGATGGCTGCTGTAATCCTGCTACAAATTCAGCATAGCTTTTGCTTCACAAGACCACCTGGCTGCAAGTAAGAAGATGCTGGTACGCAGGTTACCAGGGAGACTGAGACATTCAGACACGGCACATGCTGTGGCCACGCCAGGCAGGTTGCCCCTTTGCTGTGACCAGTGACGCCAGCCCTAGTGGCTGTCCATGCTGTTGCAAGGGACACAATTCTGAGTGGTGCATATGCTGCCTCGTCCCGAGAGGCACTGGTGATGGAGCCCCCCCACCAGTGGCTCCTGGTGGCTATGGCTGCACCGGTTTCCTGGATGGATGCTCTGGTCAGGGCAGGCTGGGAAGAGCCAGACAAACATGGGTGCTCTGGCATGGATGAGGGGCCCGCACTCCAGAGCGTGTCGGCACCAGTAGGGTGATGCTGTTGAGGGGCAAGAGGCTGTCTAGGGTGGCAGGTGGCCTTGTCACCACCCGGTGACCAAGACGGGCAGCCTCATCTCTTGGAAAGTCTAGACTTCTCTCCTGTTCTAGAAGGTACCTGTCTTGGGCCAGCTTCGGGTCCCTGAGGACTGGTGAGCAGAGGGATGTGGTGCTGTGCCAGCCCAGAGGTGAGTGCAGCATGTTGGTGCTCTGCCAGGGCTACAGCCCTGTCTGCATCCCCACATGGCTGTCACCTATCCAACACCTCCTTCAGGCAAGACCACCATGCCTTCTTCCTGCACACCCAGCCCTGGGCATCCTCCTGCAGCTGGCTGCGCTGTTCTCCTCCACCACCTTCTTCCCAGGTGTGGGGCGTGTGTCTGGGGGCCACAGTGGGACGCGGTGAATCCATCAGGAATGGCTGCCATATACAAGAGGCCTCTCTGTCTAGTTACTGTCATGCTGTGATGAGAGCGCTGGACCCTTATGCTGTGGCAGCTGCGGTGTCCCTGCGTCGCGCCCAGCAGCCCTGCTGGACTGTGTGGGACAGCGAGGTCAGGCAGGGCT
>NW_010405627.1:17058-17484 GCF_000710305.1 Buceros rhinoceros silvestris | reverse complement strand
GCCACGGCTGGCTTTATGGCCCCAGTCCTGGCTGAGGCTGCCCTGGTTAGCTGGGATGGCCGTGTCAGGAGCCGTGCCAGTCTGTGCCCAGGTCTGCTTGGCACAAGTCATGTGCCAGGGAGCATTGCCTCTTGAGCTGGTCACTTGTGTCCGTGATGCCCTGGACACAAATTTCTCCCTTGGGTTGTGCTGTGTTGGGTCTGGCCCGGCTGTGGCGATGGGATCCCTGATCCCTACGTTCAGTCTGACTGCAGCACCCTCCTGTAATGGGAGCGGGGTCTTGTGCCCAGGGTGCCTGGGTTGGGACCTTCCTCTCCAAGAGCAGGAGGCATTGCTAGTTACCACAGGTCTGCCCACTTTGGGGGCTTTGCCCTTGGGTATGGTGGGGAAGAGAGGCTTCATTCAGGGTTGCCTCCCCCCCGCCCC
>NW_010405627.1:16366-16914 GCF_000710305.1 Buceros rhinoceros silvestris | reverse complement strand
CTTCTGCTCCAGCCCTTCTTTCTGTTGTCATTTAATTGTCCAAGTTCCCTGAATACCCATCACCTGCCTGGGGGCAGAATTTGAGACACATCAGAACTAGGTGAGTTTCTGCAGGTGTTTAAGCGTACATCCTCTGAGAGCTGGAGAGAGATTAAACAGCTGAGAAAAACAACTGCTCAAGATTGTCCAAGAGTTACAATAGAAGGACTGAGGGAGAGCAAGGGAAAAGCAGCAATATTTGCTTACCAGAGAATGTCTGCCTCATGTCCGTGAGGCCAGCTGGCATGGTGGGTCCCTCCATGGGGTGAGATCTGGAGGATGCTGAATGGGGGACCCTCAAGCTGGAGCAGTTCTGCAGTTGGAGCTGGGGATCTTTGTGCATCTCTCCCAGTTTTGACCCTGGCATGGGGTTGTGCAGCTGTTCATCAGGAACATCTGAATTGCTCTGATTCCTGTCACCGCTCTGCCAGGGCTGGCATCTGGTCACGAGGAAGTGGAGGATCGGTGCTGGGGATGAAAAGGGTTAAAATGAAACGGCAAACTTGGTG
>NW_010405627.1:14569-16223 GCF_000710305.1 Buceros rhinoceros silvestris | reverse complement strand
TCCTGCTGTGGGTCTGTGGGCACAGGGTGGGCAGCAGGAGTGGACCTGGACCCACCCAGCTGCCTGCGTGCAGTGGGGCACTGCTGCCTGTGACAGGCAGAGACCTGCCTGCAACTGCGGCAGAAACCAGTCCTCAACTTCCAGGGGTTTTCGGCTTTGGGAATAATGCAAAGCAAATGGGGTAAATCCCAAGCAGTGGTGTGGTCTGTAGCCTCGGGAGCAGACCAGGCCAGTGTGTGGAGAGGTGTCAGCGGCTCGGTCTCTAGCAGCAGCTGTCCGCCTGCGTGCGTGAGGGAGCGTGGTGCGGGGCAGAGCAGAACAGCCTCCTGTGGCTCCTGGTTGCTGCCCGGGCCCTGATGGTGCCTTTGACCAGTCCTCTGTGCCTTGTTAAACCTGCATTCAACAAAGAGTGGGGTTTGGGAGGGCTCAGTTGGTTGGTTGTTTTAAAAAACCTGCAGCAGCAGTCATTTTTGTTGCATGAAGTATCTCCTTCCCATATCTTAAAAAACCCCCTAAAAGTTCTCCTCCATTTCATTGAAAAAATTCTTTGTTTTTGATGATGCCAGTGAGCGAGCTGGGCGTGGGGTGCTGGCACACGGCAGCCCATCGCCTGCCATCCAGCACGGTCCAGGGAGGGGACGCAGCCACTGGAGACCCAGTGGCAGGTATCTTGGGTGACTGGAATGCCTTTGCCTGCTGCAGTTCTAGCACCCAGGGCCAAGCTGCAAAGAGGCTCTCACAGCAGGGTTGAAGGCTCATGGAAGCCCCTCAGCTCTTTTAACGAGTCTTTGGGGCAATGTGTTTGCAGTTGCGTTTTATTCTTGCAACACTGACAATTAATCAGATTTTCAGGTGCCAAGTCTAAGGAAACGCCTGGTTTGCTCTCTAGCTCTGACCAGACCTCTGCTAGAGACACCAGTGCTGGGGATAGTTTAAGGAAGCCCCAAAAGGTCTATGTTCCATGGTTAATGTAGCAATTTCTTGCTCCTCTTTCCAACCATTCTTCACTCAGAAGTGAGATGAACAGCAGCAAAAATTGCAGGCAGTGTCCAAAAAGATGTTTGCAGGAACAATTATCTTCCTTGAGCTCCAGCTCCTGCCTGTTTCACTTATTGATCTTCTGCTTTTCTTCCTATGAACTTCTAGCATTTTCTTCCCTGCAAAGGAATTTTGAGATGCTTGGAGGGATTTTCCCAAGTACGTTGGCCTCTATCAGTTGGGAAGCAGCAGCGATGCTGAGACTCGTAATTTGCCCTTTGCAGCTTGGGGTCTTGCTAGGAGGGAGCCAGGCTGCGAAGGGTGATGCTGACCAGGACGCAGGGCAGGACTCGGATGCATTGGTGTCCCCAGGAAAGCAGGTCCTGTGGTGCTGTGGGAGATGCTTGTTCCCAGACGATCAGGCTGGCTGCTTGAGGTGGGCTCACATGGTGTGGAGTGCTTTCCATCTGTCGCTCTCATTTCCCTGGCTAGCATTTGTCAGCTCCTGGAGGCAGCAAGTGGATGTAGGGTGGGAGATCTCTCATCTAAAAGTGTTGCTCCCTTTACTGTAGGCCTTGGGCCTGAGGCAAGGCTGGGGGCATGGGTGCCGATGGGGTGAAGGGGCAAATTGCAGCGGAGCACGGTCCCGGCACAGCCAGGCCCCGGGGCTTCAGCA
>NW_010405627.1:12733-14438 GCF_000710305.1 Buceros rhinoceros silvestris | reverse complement strand
TGGATACCAGGTGGCCTCTGCTGCCAGAGACTTGCAGACAAGGTGGCTTCCATGGGATGCTGGTTGCCAAGCAACCAGCAGAGGTGGAACTTTCTGGGTACCATCCCCAGCGCTGCTGCCTGTGCTGCTGCCTGTCTGCTCTGCATTGCCTGCATCCACCCCAGGCAGCATAGTGGGAGCTGCTGCTGGCTGCTCCACCTTGTCCCAGGGCAGAAAGGCACCCCAGGGTGTCTCTGGGCATCACTGAACCCTGATTTGGAGTTCCTCTGCTCAAGATCACTTACACCCTCACCATGGGGAAGGAAGTTGCCTTGAAGCTCTGTTGACCCTTTTGTTTGGGGTTTCTGCCTCGGTGTCACTTCCCTGCTTGGTTCTGCCATTTTGCACTGAAACAGGGCAAAAAGAGGGGACCCCCAGGGCTTCTGTGCGCTGTGTTCTCATGTGCAGCGCCTCGGCTGGGCTGAGGGCTGTGGATGCGAGGTGGGCTGGCTCTGAAACACTGCGGGAGCATGTTTCCCCTCTGGGACAGTTGTGCCAATAGATCCTGGGTGCCTTTGGTCCTCCTGAGGTGGTGGCTATGTTGAGACAGGGGCCATGGGTATGGGAAGGTTGGCTGGTGCAGGTACGTTTGGGGAGGTGTTGGTGGCTGCACTACTCAGGTGTCCCTACTCAGGGCTGTCCCTCAGGGCAGCTGCAACCCTGCCTGGGTACGTTGTGGCCTTAGGTCCCTTTTCTCTACAACCTTCCCAAAGCCAGGTGTTTGTAAGGCACTTGGAAAGTCTTTGGATCAAATGACATCCTGCAGTGTGGGGAAGAGCAGTGTGGATGAGAGCTCGTGGGCTGGAGGATGGGGAGGCTGCTCTGGGTGGTGGCTTAAACCCTTCAGTGCGTCCACAGGGCTGGTTCACCATGTGCCATTGCATTGGAGGATGTTGTGTGCTCAACGTTAAGCAACTTGCTTTCTCCCCTGCCCTCTCCTGTGATATTCTTGCCCACTGCCAGTGCTTCTTGATGGGCCTTTGCTGGAAGAGTTGAATGCCCCAGGTGCACCGCTGTATCATAAATCTGTTTCCCTGCTCCTAGTGTGCTCTGAACTCTGCTGACAGTGATAGCATGTCTTTTAAAAAGTATGTGTTTGCCTGGAAGAGGCACATTCCTGGCTTTACAGGGCTGCCTGACCTGATGGAGGGGGTGAGCTGAGCAGCTTTTGGTTTTCCAAGAAGCCTTAACGAAGTTTCACACCCCCTGGGCTCTTCCCTGGAGCAGCGGGCAGAATGTGTGCAGCCAACAGAGGGTGATGTGGGGCAGGGTTGGTGGCTGTCCTGTGTCTGGCACCACTGGATCCTGGTTCAAAGATCTGTCCTTCAATGCTGAGTGCCTGAGCTGCCACAGTGCTGGTGGAAGCCTGTGCTCTGGGCTCGGCGTGGGCTGAGCTTTGGGGTCCCCTGGGCTCTTCCCTGGAGCAGCGGGCAGAATGTGTGCAGCCAACAGAGGGTGATGTGGGGCAGGGTTGGTGGCTGTCCTGTGTCTGGCACCACTGGATCCTGGTTCAAAGATCTGTCCTTCAATGCTGAGTGCCTGAGCTGCCACAGTGCTGGTGGAAGCCTGTGCTCTGGGCTCGGCGTGGGCTGAGCTTTGGGGTCCCTGCCAGCCTGCGGGCTGGTGTGGCTGTACTGGTGCGAAGGTGCTCCATGGTTCTGTGGCT
>NW_010405627.1:2256-12644 GCF_000710305.1 Buceros rhinoceros silvestris | reverse complement strand
GAACCGCTCCCTGGAGAGACGTGCCCCTCTCCCTGAGAGCCAGCAATGGTGCTGGCACGGTGCAGCCTTGCCACCAGGGGCTCTTCCCCAGGAGGCAGCAAGGTGGCCATTGCCACCTGGCTGCTTCTGCCTGCTGAGCTGCTCTCAGGTGCTTTGGGGCAGGTGGCCTCAGGCAGCAGGGAGGGCTGTCGGGGAGATGGGGATGGTTTTGAGCCGGCTAGTGACAGGTAGGCGTTTCTGCTGATGCTACTGAGTGGCTGTCATCAAGGGGACGGAGCTGGAGCATGAGGGAGTTGGGCTGAAACCGGAGAGCTTTGGCATAGTATTGGCCCTTTGGTGGGACTGCGGAGCTGCTGCCCTGGCCATGCTGGGTGCAGATGCAGGCAGGGCCCGGGTGTGGCCAAGGGCATCAATTGGACTTGGCTTTTGAGGAGGAAAATGGGTGAGACTTGAGGGACTTGTGAGTGCTGAGGAAAGCAAAGGGATCCCCAGAGCACTAAGCAGGTGGGTCACGGTCTGCCAAGAAGATGGTACTGAGGCGTCTGGGCTCAGTGATGTCACGGGGCATGCCATGGTGGTGCTGCCAGTCCCATCCCACAGGCTCATATGGGCCACCAGGAGCAGGAAGAGCAAACCAGGGGACGAGGGGTGGCCGGGGGTTGCAGTTTGCCCCACCAGCTCTTTTGTCTCACTGATGGGTGGTGTCTGAGCTGCGCTTTGGGCTGGAGAAGGGTCTTTTTGCAAAGGCTGAATCATGGCTCTCCTGACCCACCCTCCAGCTGAGAGATCTTCGTGTGCATGTTAATGAAGTTGTGTGGAGGTGTTTCTTGGCTTCCTGAGCTGTCTGCTGCAGGGGGTCACAGCAATGTATTCCTGAACTTATTTATTCAGCTGGGAGGTGTCACTCGAAAGGGGAGCAGCAAAACCTTGTTTAAAATGGCCAGCAGCTGCCCAGGTCTTGCAAAATGACTGTCTGCCGCTGTGCATGGCAGGAGCAGGGCAGCGGGGAGGAGGATGTGCTGCCTTGGCATCCTGGCAGACTTGGAGGAAAAGGCGCCCCAGTCCCATGTCCCCCTGCCCCCCGGGAGGACATGGCAGAGGTCACACTCCTCTTCCCTGTTTTTTTTTCCTGGTGCCAAAAGTCCAGGGGCCAAAGCACCGAGGAATCAAGCTGAAGGAAGGTTTCGTCTCTGGGGACAGACTGCGCCCTGGCTGCTCTCGACGCTGGCAGATGAGCTGGGGCACGGGAGGGCGATAAGTTGCCATTGCCGCCTAACTCAGCGCATACTTAGGGGACAGCCTTCACCTCTCCCTGTGAACTTGGTGGCTTCTTAAGTTTGCCTTTTTTTTTTTCACCCCACCCTTTCTCATGATTCTTTTTTGACCCATGGCATGATGCCATTGGAGATGCAGGAGAGCTGAGCCCGGCTTCCAGAACAAAGTTTGGTGAAATAATCTCAGCCGTCTTTATTAACCCTGGAACGGCGGAATGCCACTGTGGACAGCAGGTCACTGCTCATCTCCCGAAGGCGGTGCCAGCGGAGGACAGGGCAGTTTGTGGCGGGGGAGAAGCACTTTTCTGCCTGTCAGCTGTGTTTGCAAAAGCCTAGCATCCTGCTCTGGGGTCAAATGTCTCTGTGCTGCCTGTCTCGCACATGATGAGCGAGCAGATGTCCTAGCTCTCAGCAACTGCTGACATAATATAAATGCATAATTGTCCAAACACAGATTCAACATGTGTCATTTAAGTCTGAGCTTGCTGTAGGAGCGCAACTTTGCCGCCCAGTTCAGAGACGTGTGAGAGCCCCACGCAGTGGGCTCTTTCCACGTGGAGATTTCAAAGCTTATGAAGGTATTACACAGAATTGTTGCCCTCACATGAGAGTGTTACCACAGGATCATTTCATCTGTGCTGCCTTTACTCATATTTTCCCTCATTTAACCCAGTTCAATGCTTGGCAGCTCCAGCCGGGCTGTAGTGCACCCTGTTGATGAAGAGCCACCACTATGGTGCTTGGCAGCTGCTTCAGCTCTGGGTTTGACTCCTTTTCCCTGTCTAGCATCCCTCAGGAGCTCCAAGTGAGGTCAGTGGTTGCAGAGCACGTCCACCCAACATCCCAAGCTTGCCAGGCTTGCTTGGGACTGGAAAGCAACCACCTCTCCTGACAAAGGTGTCTGCGGTAGCCCGCATCGATTTAAGGGCTGCTGACAGGGCAGGCTGGGGCCTGTCTTCAGGAAGGGGCAGGTCCGGACAGCCTTGATGAGACCTTCCTGCCCTCCATCACCAGGCAGGCTCTGAGCTAGAGCTGTCATCTCCACTGCAGCAACAGGAGCTGATGTGTCCCTGCAGTTTCGCTGGGAGCAGCCCGGCCAGCCTGGAGGAGACCTTCCTGCCCTCCATCACCAGGCAGGCTCTGAGCTAGAGCTGTCATCTCCACTGCAGCAACAGGAGCTGATGTGTCCCTGCAGTTTCGCTGGGAGCAGCCTCTTGTGCTTTGTTGGTGGTGATCTCCCCTGGAAGGTTCAAACCGCATTGCTCTTTCCTACCTGAAGGCGGGAGCTGTGGCAGAGTCAGGACCTCCTGGTGCTGTGTGGTGGGCCAGCCTTGGTCTGGTTAGCAGGACAAGGCAGCAGGGCTCAGCTGTGAGGTCTGTGCACGGGCTGGTGCACCTAAAGTGAAAAGCCATTCTTCACGTTCCTAGTGTGACCTACTTGAGCTCACACCATCCTACTGGGCAGCAGAACATCATGCTATGTTGGTCTGGTATCTCCTTTCCAAATGCTCCTGGCAAGTGGATGGGAGGGATCAGGCTTGGAGGTGATGGGAAAAGGGTGAATTATGGGCAATGTGGCTGTGAGACTACACACAGTGACGTGGATGGATGTGTGATGCAAGGCTCATGGTGGGTGGATGGAGAGACGGCGCCTGCAGGCACCTCATGGTTGCAGGGTGGGCTGGATGCTACGGGATGGTGGTGTCAGGGGATGGGTGAGCAATAAAGCTTTTCCTAGCACCCTGGTGTCCTGCTGCTTCTGCGATGGTTGAGTCCTGCTGCGCAGGGTGCTCACGGGATGCGGTACACCCTCTTCTGTGCTTTAGTTGTGCGTGTTGTGTGTATATTTTAAGTGCTCGCTGGGCAGAGGAGCCAGACCATTGGGAACTGGAGGGTTCTCACAGCCTTTGCTGTGAGTCAAAGGGAGAACTGCTTTACTGTAAATGGACAACATTGGAAGATGCTGTGATCGTCTGGCAAAAGACTTGGATGCTAAAGCATCCATCTGTGTGACAGATCTAAGGAACAGGGAAAAAATTGCGAGACGCAAGGAGGGAATTTTAGAGAGGGGGCTTGAGGCAGGTGTGCTGTCATGAGAGGTCTTAAAAAGCTGTGGTTACGCGCCAGACAGCAAATCTCAGTTCCACAACTGCAAAGCCTTGCTGTCCCAGGGATCTGCAGGGGCCAGGCAGTTACAGGCAGCAAAGGTACGTGGGCCAGACCCTTGTGGCACAGCTAAGACCCTGATGGCAGGAGGAGGAACTGGATGCTTTTGGTTTGGACCCAGCAGTGCTCAGTGCCCAGCTTCCCATGCCTCTACCAGCTGTTTTCTGCTCTCAGGGTTGAGAAGAGAGGGGCTCCTGGGTCTGGTCCTGCAGGGACCTCCCTTGGCAGCTCTTGTTGCCTTGGTTAGTGGCTCTGCTGCTCTCCGAGGGCCTCTGAATCGCCTCTGGGGAGGAGCAAGGCTGGAACCTGATGGACCTGAGAAGGCACTTTCCCGTGGGGGTGGATGCAGATCCTGGTGACTGAATGGTGGCCACAGGGAGTTGTTGTCCTTGGGCTGAGCGAGCTACCATGGGTGTTGCCTTCTTTGTGGAGGGCTGAGCTGCTGCTGGCACCAGCTGTCTGTGGGACTGCTCCCGTGGAGGGGTCACAGTGGCCTGGGAACAGCAGGGAGCTGCAGAGCTTGACATAATGGCAAGGCAGAAGGAGCTTTGCTCTGGTTCCTTGGGACAGAGACAACCACAGCCCAAAACTGCAGGGAAGAAGGTTTGGTGAGATGCCAGAGAATACGAGGAGAGGAGTTTCCACTGCAGGAGGCTGTATCAGGCTGGTATGGATGGAGCTGCTCCCTGTGTTGAGCTGAGTGGGATTAAATGACCTCTTGAAGCATCATCTCCCTGCTGCAGTGGAGGGCTGCTGTGGCCTCCCGGGGGCTTGCAGAGGTGGTGTGGGGATCTGAAGGAGGTTTGTCAAGAGGGAGCTTGTGGGGGTTGTGGGGAGCAGGGCTCCCACGTCAGCTGCATCCAGAGTCTCACCTCTGTGAGTCAGCGTTTCGCTGCCGATGATTCACAGCCGCACTGCAAGACAGCCACGGGCTGGCGCAGGGCTGAAATTAATTGTCTGGAAGGAGGGCAGCATGAGGGGAAAGAGATGTTTTCCCTCATCTTACCAGCTTTTCCCAAGCCTGGCTGGAAGAGAGATATGCTCTGCCTGCAAAGGGAGCTCCACCTTCCGGTCCCCTCCCTGGTAGTGGTCAGGGCGTGGGGCTTGGTGCCCTGGCACCTTGGCGAGCTGGTGGCTGCAGCCAGCCATCATAGTCCTAACCTGAGAGCACAGGCCCCTGCTTGGCTGGACGTGGCATGTGGCTTCGGTGACAGGCAGCCCCCGCCCTCCTGTGACCCTGTGGGAAGGATGAGACGACCTCCCTGTGAGTGCCCGGGGAGGCATCGCTGGTCCCCCCAAACAGTGCTGCTGGGCTCCTTGCTGAGCAGGGGCTTCTGTAACACAGAGTACAAGTGGGGGTCACTGGCCTCCCTCTTCCTGGTGGAAGGCAGGTGATCCTCAGCACACCTGGCACAACTGTAAATCCACTGAGCTATTCCGAACCATCTCAAGGACAACAGACCTTCTTGTTATGCTTCAAAAATATTATTTGGGCATCTTTCCACGTCCTTTCTGGGCTCAGATACCCTCAACCTGATATGTAGAATTGTCAGAACTGCCCACAGGTGAAATCCCTTTGGGAGCTTCACCCTGTCCTTGGTGCTGGGTCGGAGGCTGAAGTACTCCATCCTCAGTGCATGCGTGTCCATTTTCAGCATCCAGTTTCCTTCTGAAGGATTTCTGCAGACCAGGTTCCCTGCAGCAAGCTGAAGCCTGATGGCAGTGGGTTGTCTGGTTGTGTTTTGCAACTCATTGAGGTTTTCCCTTTGTCCTCAGTTTGGGTGTCTGTAGTGTCTGAGCACTCGGATGCCAAAGGACAGATCCTCCCTGGTTCTGCAGGGACTCAAATGCTTTTGCTTGCAAATATGTAAAGGAGTGAGGTTAGTGAAGTATTTTCTTAGCAAAGTAGAGTCAGAGACAGTTAGGAAAGGTTGTTCAAAGCCGTGAACTTCTTGCTGTCCATCTCCACCAAGGCAACCGTTTGGAGGCTGTTTTCTGCTGCGAGGCAGCCTGCTGGGGGGGATGTCTGACTGCCCACGCCATGGTCCTTCCCAGCACACGTAACCCAGGCTCCTGCTTGCTATTTCTGGCTCTTGCTCAGCCCTGTGACTTGTTCGAGCTCCTTTGACACCTTGCTGGTCCTTCTGCGTATCTGTGGAGTGCTTGAGAGCATGAAAATTTCCAGGTTACAGTTTTCTCTGCAGCAGCTGGAATCCAGCTATGCCACATGTATACTTTAGGACTCAGGTGCAGGAGCAGGCACTGCAGTACCAGTCGCTGCAGGCACAGCTGGGGACTGGCGTAATGGTGACTTTGGGACTTGGACCTCCTGAAGTGGTGAGTTTGTGCGGTGATGGTGCTGCATTAATCTAAATAGCACATACCTTACATATACAGCCTGAATATAAAACAGGCAGGGAAAGCAGCCTGTGCAGAGCCGATTACTACTGAAAGACAAACAGGGGATGGGTAAAGAATATTAAGCAGGGGGGAAATGGAGTAAATCTGTTCCTGAGAACTGGTTTTCTAGTATGTGGACACTTCTCGTGAAGCTGGGGCAAGGCTGGGGAAGGATGGTGCCCCAGCTCCTGGGGGAGGCAGCCTGGTGGGGAGCCGATGGGAGAGGAGAGGGGGGCCGAGAGCATGCTGGGCTCATGAAGGTGCGTGTGGGGCAGGACAGGGGCTGGGGTAGCTCTCCTCCTGCTCCTCCAGGCTTGGTGGCATGGCCTGTCCCTTCCCTGTCTCCTCCATGGCAGATGGAGAGGCTCGGGGGCCCCTTTCCTTCTCGCTCCCAAGGCTTGCGCTGTGGAACCAAGCCTTGGTCCAGTGAAGTAGAGTGCTCCCCACAGCAGGTGCCTGCCAGAGCCCAGAGCCGGTCAGCACGTCTCCTGGCGAACTTTGCGTCAGGACTGGGGGTGCACAGGGGGGTCTTTGGGGACTCCAGGCACTGGGGCATTGTCCCAGACAAACTGGAAAATGTGAAGATAGGCAAGAGTGATCCTGGCCGGTGTGGGAGGTCCCTGGAGGCTTCTCTGACAAGCAGAGGGCATAGCACTGTCCTGTGGACCCAGGGGCACAGCGCAGCATGTCCTGTCCTCTGGGGTGGCAGGGGACAGCAGGACCCTGATGTGGGCAGCACTCGTTGGGGGTCTGGGTTGGGTTGGGGTGCACCCCACAATGCAGCTGCAGTACCTACTCCTTGGCACTGTTTTTTGCCTCCTCCTCTGCTTCCCCGCTCCTGGTGGGAGCTGCAGGTCTTCACCTGCAGACAAGCCGCTCGCTGGTTTGCTCCTGCCCAGGCTGCTCGCACTGCCCAGCGGAGCTGGCCTTGTCCAGAGGGCCGGTGCCCCCAGCCCGGCTCATTAACGGGATGTGAACCCTGAGATGGGCAGGGAGGGCCATGCTGTGTGTGCTCATCTTATTTAGTAATATTTGGTGATGCTCTGGGATTTCTTAGGGTCCTGATCCTGCTTCAATCTGATGTCACCAGTGGGGATGTGTTTGCTGGCTACTCAGCTGCAGGGGTGCCATTGCTCCCATCTCCTGGACATATGTTTCTTGTGGTTGGGAGAGGGTCGGATGGGGAGAAACCAGAGTGAAGCCTGAGCTGGTGTCTTTAGGCATTCAGAAAGTAGAAGCCAGGCATCCTGAAAGCAGAAGAATTGGGTTAAAACTCACAAATATCCTAATAACAGCCCCTCCCAGTGCCTGCTTCAGCCCGTGCGACCCTCTAAGGCTGAACTCTTCTTTTGCTAATGTGAGGACAGAGCTGAACAGAGGGTGTCAGGGACAAGTGGTTCAAGTGGGGTGTTTCAGGAAAAGTCTGTTTTGGTCCTGGACTAGGCATGTCATGCTCCTCAGGCTGCGGAGGACAGGAGGCAAGCGTGGGAAGGCACCGTGCTCAGCAGGGGCAGGCACGGGCTTGGCGTCCCCCACAGGGTGACCAGCTGTGGGTGCCTGAGGGTGCCTCTGATGGCTGGAGGTTACAAGTCATGATTAGCCCTCACTTGGATTTAAATCACTCTGGGGATTAACGTCATGTTTTCTCCTATGCCTGCCCCTCCCTGCTCTCAGGGTGGTGACAGGCCTGAGCCGCCAGCTGGGTGCTGGCTCTGGGCAGGGGAATGGTTGCAGGATGAGGCCTGTCCTGCACACCTATAGCCCCCACCAAGGCGGGCGGCAGGATCAGAGCACTGCGGTGGCTGCTGTGTGACCAAGCTCCGTGCGCCTCAGTTTCCGCTGCAAGGAGCTGGGCGAGCTCCCAGCCCGTGGAAGGTGCTGGCAGTGTGTGCATGAAGCCCAGCAGCAAGGCGGTGGCACAGCTCTGCCCTCCCCTCCTTGCCTGAGCTTCCTGCTGTGATGGGCACAACGTTGCCCTGTTCCTGGTGTGTGCTCCTGGGGTGGGAGGCGATGGACCCTGTGATGGGGCAGCCTGGGGGACACAGCGCGAGGAGGAAGGTGCTTTTGCTCCAGCACAAGGCAGAGGGCTGGTGCTGCAGAAGCACTTGGCAAGTCTCCTGATCCCTGCAGCCCCTTCCTGAGCAGGGAAAGCCATTGTGCCCCACGGACCAGAGAGCCAGCCACAGGCACGGGTTTGGTGCAGCCCGGGGCCCAGGACTGTGCTCCCACTGCTCTGAGAGCCCTTTGCACTGAGTTATGCCAGCCCTTCAGCTGTGGGGCTGTGAGGTGTCAGGGCAGCCTCTTCGTGGGAGAGCTGGTGGCACAGCAGCACTGGGGCACGCCAGCCACAGCCCAGCACTCCCCTCCATCCCTGCAGACAGGCGCGTGTGCCAGAATGCGGGTGGGAGCCTTCCTTACGAGAGGGATGTGCCTGGTGCTAGTGGTAATCGAAATGTACTTTTTTTAAAATGTCCTATGTGAGTTGTCCTGTGCCACCCGTGGGTTCATTGGCCTTTTCTTGGAGTGAAAAGTGGGGCAGCTCACCCATGGGGCAATTCCCCCTGCTCCCAGCAGCATGTGCCATCCTTGGCCACTGTCGAGAGAACAGAGCCAGGTTCTTCTCATGATGCCCAGGACAGGACCAGAGGCCGTGGGCACAAACTGGCACACAGGAGGCTCCCGCTGAACATCAGGAAACACTTTTCCACTGTCAGGGTAACTGAGCGCTGGCACAGATTGCCCGGGGAGGAGGAGGAGTCTCCATCCATAGAGGTAGTCAAAAGCTGCCTGGAGACAGCCCTGGGCAACTGGCTGTGGATGACCTTTGTGGAGCAGGAGGTTGGACGAGGTGACCTCTGGAGGTGCCTCCAATCTCAACCAGCCTGTGTTTCCGTGATTCTGTCCTCGAGCAGAGCGTGGTGGCCTCTAGCGTGGGCAGCATGCCAGGGGTGCAGCAGAGTGCAGTGGGGTCCTCGATGGCGTGCAGCACAGGCACTAAGGCCACAGGGACCAAGGTCCCAGCAGGAACCTGCTTGAAACCAGGTGTCCCCAATGCCTCGTGCACCCTGTGGGTCTCACCAGAGGTGGATTTTGGAGCCTGGGAGAAGACGATTTCTGCAGGCACCTCCATCCCTGTTAGTGGGTAGCAGGCACAGTGGGTCCCTTCCAGCCCTGCACCCTGGGGCCCCAGCACCTCCGGCTGGTGCATCCTTGCATTTCTTGCCAGGGATGGAGGGAAGATCTTTTCTGCTCTTGTTTTTCCCGGGCTACCTTATGGAGCCAGCACAGAGTTGTTCATATGGTTTGGCACTGGTCAGAGAGGGGGCAAGTCCCATGGTCATTGCCTGCCCTCCCCAGGCTGGCTTGCTCGCCCCCCCGGGCAAGCAGGCGTGGACAGTGGCAGCTTCTGCTTCGGCTGGGGAGTATGGCTGAGCTAGGGGTTTGGGCATGACGGGATAAATTATATCCCTCCCATCGGTGTCAGCGTCAGTCTGAGGCATGGCTTGTGTTTCGGGGTCTTTGTCTGCCGCCGTCCCTCCCTTTCTCCCTCCAGGGGCAGCTTCTGCTTCGGCTGGGGAGTATGTCTGAGCTAGGGGTTTGGGCATGACGGGATAAATTATATCCCTCCCATCGGTGTCAGCGTCAGTCTGAGGCATGGCTTGTGTTTCGGGGTCTTTGTCTGCCGCCGTCCCTCCCTTTCTCCCTCCTTTTCCCTCCTCTCTCAGTGCTGGGCTGACTCTTCTCTCTGCCTTCTTTGTCTCCTCCTCCTTGTTGACGCGGCAGCTCTGGACAGGAGGGTGTGCAGCAGGGTTTACAGCTTGGGGGGTTGGAGGTCGGTGACACCAGCCCTGACCGCAGTGGGACGGGTGCAGAGCAAGCAAGAACTGGTGACTCCCAACCCTACAGCCCCGTGGCTGCAGCCCCCTGGGGTGAGAGTGAGGAGTGGTTCGAGGCTGGAAATGCCATTGAGGGTCCTGAGGCTGCCCAGTCTGAGACCCTCTTGCATGTGGGGCTGCCTGAGTGTTGACCCCGACAGGTCCCCAGCCTGGCCAAACTCGTGGGGACTGTGCTGCCACGTCGGAATGTTGGGTTAGGGTGCAAATGGACCAGGCAAGAATTCTGGAAGGGGGTGCTTCCTGGAAAGTGTGGGTGACTGGTCCTCTCTTGGTGCAGGCTTTGGGTTTCGCAGGAGTGACACACCGCCCCCCGCCCCGGGCTGTCCCACTCCCAAGACTCAGGAGTCCCTGAGCAGGGCTGAGCTGACCACCGCTGCCACGTCGGAATGTTGGGTTAGGGTGCAAATGGACCAGGCAAGAATTCTGGAAGGGGGTGCTTCCTGGAAAGTGTGGGTGACTGGTCCTCTCTTGGTGCAGGCTTTGGGTTTCGCAGGAGTGACACACCGCCCCCCGCCCCGGGCTGTCCCACTCCCAAGACTCAGGAGTCCCTGAGCAGGGCTGAGCTGACCACCCGCCAGCACAGCACACCCAGCCTGGTACCCGGCTCCGCGGGGACTTGGGAGGGAGGTCAGCACTGCGACCTGGGCCCTGC
>NW_010405627.1:1019-2131 GCF_000710305.1 Buceros rhinoceros silvestris | reverse complement strand
TGCCCCAAGTGTGATGTTAAGGGCTTAAAGCCGTTTTGGAGAGCTTGCACTGGTGAGCTACTGAGCGGTTGGGTCTGACAGGGTTTTCTGCCTCTGCACCCAGAGCGGTCAGGCTCCGTGTGGCCGCACCGCATGGGTGGGTGCCCACACCCCAATAGCAGGAGCCTGCCTGGGTTCTGCCAGCAAGTTGCCAGGGTTTGCCTGGCTTGTGCTTCTTCCGCTGAGGCTCCCACTAGCTTGATGTGCTCTGGAGTTTTCATCAGCCTGTGTCCATACCTACGGGTGCTACTGGAGCTGCTCCTCCCAGCAGGCTGCCTACACCTGATAAATATTCCCCAGCTGGCCTGACCCACAGCCTGCTCGGCTCAGCCGGCCCAGCCTGCACGCCCCTGGGCTGCCCGCGACAGGGTGCTGGGCAGCACCCACTGCCACCCTGCCGGTTCTCTGCCAGTGCCCCTGCCTGTGCTCTGGGCTTTCCCACCACTCACGGATGGCAGGATCCGTCCCTCTGCCACAGTGGGGTCAGTGCAGTGCGTCACGGGCACTCTGTGTGATTGTGTTACAGGGGTACGGTACCTCACCCCAGTGTTTGCTCTGTGGTGTCGTCCCTCCCAGCGGACAAGGAGCCATGTGCCCTGTGGCCGTGCTGGGTGTCACGCTTTGCACTTCACTGTGGACCAGGGCGATGAAAGAGCTTCTGTTCAGTTCTCACTGCTGGTACATCTCCAAGCTGACTAGCACAAGTGGGGTGCTTGGGTACGTGTTTTGGAGGCAGCAGAGTGTTTGCTGCCCTAGGACCCATGTAAGAGATGGGGGGGGGTGCAGGAAAGTGCCAAATGAACTTGGTTAAAGATGTGTAGTGGGTCAGCAGCCAGTGCAGAAGCTGGGCTCTCCTTCCATGCTGGTGTGTGCATGGCAGGATCGCAGCCTGAGCCGTCTCTCTGGTGCCTGGCCCGGGATGAATCGGGTGTTTGCAGGTAAGGGGGGCAGATGAGGCTGGCTCCTGTCACGCCGGGGGGCTGTGGTGCAGGCGCGGAGCTCCCGGCAAGGGGGGAGCCCAGCAGTGGGATGGGAAGGCAGCCCAGTTCCCAGGTCGGCTGGGGCTGCGGGCA
>NW_010405627.1:533-871 GCF_000710305.1 Buceros rhinoceros silvestris | reverse complement strand
TACACATCAATCACTGCGTGGGGGTGTTGGGGTTGGGGAAGAGGCAGCTCTGCAGAAAGCGCTGCCTTGGACGCGGCAGCAGCCTGGCAGCGACGAGCTGTTGGGGGGGCCTCCCCTGCCGCGAAGGGATGCTCTGCAGTGCTGCTGCCTGCCTGCAGATGCTCTGGGCTTTAGCTGGCAGCAGATGCCCAGCATGGGGAGCACCAGCCTGGGTGGGATGTGGGTCCTGGAGCCCGGGTGGGGGACAGGGCAGTTTTCCAGCTGGGGAATGGTTCTGGGCACTGCAGATCTCTGCCCCTGCCAGCCCTGCATGAGGAGGAGTGGTGTGCGGTCTCCAG
>NW_010405627.1:0-383 GCF_000710305.1 Buceros rhinoceros silvestris | reverse complement strand
GGGCACCCTTTGTGTCTGATCCCCGTGCTTCACCGTTAAACCAGGGCAGCTCAGAGGATTTTTTTTGGCCTTGCTGCAGAGCAGCACAGGAGAGCTCCCCGGGCTGCCCGCTGCGCTGTGGAACTGTTTGGGAATTTGCAGATCCCCCGGTGCCAGTGGGGGAGGGCTGGGTGACGGCAGGGCTCAGGGGCAGTGCATGTTGCCGGGGCTTTGGGGACCGCTTTCCTCGTTCAGTTTTTCTGTGTCTCTGGAGAACAGCCAGGACTCCCTGCCGGGCCTCCTCTCCTGGTTCCAGGATGGCTGCAAGGTGCTGCCTGTGCTCTCATCCTGCCTGTCCGCTGCCTGCTCAGCCTTTGCCCCACGGCAGGGCTGGTGGGTGCCCC
>NW_010405626.1:0-971 GCF_000710305.1 Buceros rhinoceros silvestris | reverse complement strand
TCCAACCAGATGATTCTATGATTCTATGCCAACCTGCGAACAGCCACCCACACCGACGTGGCCATACATTACCCACAGAGCCGCTGGGGACCCACACTGGAGGGAAGGCAGCAGCGTGTGGCCCTATGCAGGAGCCCAGCACGGGCGATTCATTAATCCTTGTTATCAGCCTGATGGGGAGATGAGATCACCAGGCATGTGGCACAGGGCAGCTGCTCCTGTAGTGGGGCTTACTCCCTCCAGCACCACTGCCCTCTGCCACAGCCCTGTTTGTACTCCTCCTTCTCCTTGTCCTCCTCTCTGTGCAGTTTGCCCCTTCCCCTATCCCACCCATACGCCCTTCTTCTTCCTCTCCCCTGCTGCCCTTATTTCCTCCTGCCTCTCTCCATCCTTTCTTCTCACCTTTCCCACCAGCATCTCCCTCCAAAGATGCTCCTGCAGTGCTGCTCCCATCCCCAAGGCAAGAGCGAGGCTGGCCCCTGCCCACCACACTCAACTCCCAGCAGGTGCCTGAGGGCCCTCGCAATGGGGCAGCTGCCAGGACTTGGGCATCCCATGCTGCAGTTTCAGCCACTGACCTCCTCGCTTTCCAGAGGAGGTGATGAAACCAGGACATGCCAAACCGAGGTCACCTCCAGAGCCCAGACCTGCACTGCTGCACCCCGGCCCTTGGGGACACGAGGCTTGCTGGGTGAGGGCAGAGCAGCCCAGAAATGCTGCACAGTGACATGCTGTCCCCAGTATGACATCCCCAAGCGAGCAAATGCCACTTCTCACGCAGCACCGAGGGCACCTCCAGAGCCCAGACCTGCACTGCTGCACCCCGGCCCTGGGGGACACGAGGCTTGCTGGGTGAGGGCAGAGCAGCCCAGAAATGCTGCACAGTGACATGCTGTCCCCAGTATGACATCCCCAAGCGAGCAAATGCCACTTCTCACGCAGCAGATGGCAAATCCTACAGCGGGGGGGGG
>NW_010405625.1:3458-3689 GCF_000710305.1 Buceros rhinoceros silvestris | reverse complement strand
CCGCACCGAGGTCAAGGGCGTCTACACCTTCTGCTTCAGCAATGAGTTCTCCACCTTCTCCCACAAAACCATCTACTTCGACTTCCAGGTGGGCGATGAGCCACCCATCCTGCCCGACATGAGCAACCGCGTCACCGCCCTGACGCAGGTGGGTCACCACGTGCTGCCACAGGAGGAAGGTCCTGGCACAATCCCAAACAACCCACGGGATGGCAGTTGGGTGCTCCTCCC
>NW_010405625.1:2952-3282 GCF_000710305.1 Buceros rhinoceros silvestris | reverse complement strand
CAGAAGTGCCAACCACCAGCCAACCGCCCGTGCCGCATGCAGGCCACGTCCTCCTCCCGGTGACAGGGGCAGAGAGGGACTGGGGGGCTGCTCTGGGTCTGAACCTCCCCTGGCCTGAGCACCCAGGTTCCATCCCACACAAGGGAAGCGCAGCAAGGCTTTTCCTTGGTGTGAGCTCCCAGGGCTGGCACCCAACCCCTGCCCTTGGCTCTCGGTTGTGCCCCGGTGCTCACAGCATTGCCCCTTTGAGCAGAACCATTCTTGGGTCGGGGCTGGCAGAGCCCCAGCAGCACAGGGTGGTTCCATCCTGCTCTCTGGTGTCCCAGCACG
>NW_010405625.1:2313-2747 GCF_000710305.1 Buceros rhinoceros silvestris | reverse complement strand
TGCGTCCCCAAGAGCGCCCCCCCCTGCCTCACCATCCATGAGGCTCTGAACGCGGTGATCGAATCCCAGACTCACTACCGCCTGCGGGAAGCGCAGGACCGGAGCAGAGCCGAAGACCTCAATGGCCGCGTCTCGTACTGGTCAGTGGGGGAAACCCTCATCCTCTTCGTGGTCAGCATCGGGCAAGTGATGCTGCTCAAAAGCTTCTTCACTGAGAAGAGACCCGTCAGCGGTGGGGCCAGCACCTAGAGCCCCAGCCGCTCTGTGCCTGGGCTGCAGGGGGAGCGGGCAGGCAGCGTTCTCCTGGGTCATGCTTTCCCTCTGTTTTTCACAAGGTGCTGCCATGGGGAGGTGGCTGGGGGCGAGCAGGGGATGCTGTGACTTTGCTGAGCCAGGCAGAAAATGGGCACCCAAGCACAGGCATCCCCCAGCCG
>NW_010405625.1:1777-2146 GCF_000710305.1 Buceros rhinoceros silvestris | reverse complement strand
CCCTCTGTGGCTTCTCCCCCCCCTCCCCCCCCATCCACTCACCCAGACAGTCTGTCCCCGCTGCCCAGCTCCTCTGGGGTTTGACATCGACGTTCTGTCTCTTTGCCCGAGGCCGGGTGCACCGTCAGAGCCTGATGTCACTGCAGGGTGCAGCCCCGTGTCTGGCAAGGCCACACGCTGCCCACGCACACCTAGCGAGGGGACAGGGCAACGCCGACCCCCTTAGCGCCCACCTCCCGAGCACTCCTGCCCTGTGCTCCTCCTGTTAGCTGGGAGGAGCGCTGCCAAGCTCCCTTTTTCCCCCCGAGCAGGCAGGGTGCTGCCTGGGTGTCAAAAATTTGCTCTATCCCACCCAAAACCAGGACACTG
>NW_010405625.1:1284-1544 GCF_000710305.1 Buceros rhinoceros silvestris | reverse complement strand
TATGCCGTTGCAACCCCCCGTCCTCACGGTGACGCGTTTCCCAGGCCCTTCCCTGCCGCTGGAGCAGGCAGTGAGCCCTGTGCGAGGTGTATTCCATACAGGAGCCCACGCCTGGGGCTTGGCCCCCTGCGAATCCCGCTGTGCCCGGTGGGCTCTGCCCCACCCACGCGGGGAAGCCCCATCCCCACCCCAGCAGCAGCGAGGAACCCCCGCACCCCTGGGACTGCAGCCGCATTCCCTGGAGCCCCACGAAGAGCCCG
>NW_010405625.1:0-418 GCF_000710305.1 Buceros rhinoceros silvestris | reverse complement strand
CCCGGCGTCAGCACGGGCCTTGGGGCCGTTGCCACGCAGCCAGGAGCAGCCAGGGCCCCTGTGCCTCGCAACGACCTTCGGCAGGAGCCAAGAGCTCCCGTCTGGCGCAGAGCCACCCGCGGGTCCAGGCAGCATGGCGCCCTGGGGCTGCTGCCAGCTCGGTGCTGCCAGCGGGGACCAGCCCTGCACCCCACCGGGTACAAACAACCCCAGCGCCCAGCCATGGCCAATATGCAGGACGTCCTTGGATCTGGGGACCCAAGGAGCACCCCACGGTGGGGACAGGAGCACCCAGGAGCAGGGCCAGGGGTCCCAGCCAGCCTGTCCCCAGCAGTGCTGGCTCTGCAGACCCCAGCCCAGCTCACAGCTGGGGACACAGATGGGACAGGAGGTGGCCATGGGACACTTTATTGCTGTG
>NW_010405624.1:472-714 GCF_000710305.1 Buceros rhinoceros silvestris | reverse complement strand
GGGCCGTGGGCACCAGGAGCTCCAGCGTGCCTAGGCTCCCCTCAGAGTCTGTGCGTCAAGGTCGATGCTGCCTCCTCTCCTCCCTCCTGAGTCACCAGTGACAATGGCACACGTGGCTGTTTCTGCCCACAATTTCCAGAAGCGTTCCCAGTCAGACCAGTCCTGCTGCCACAGCGCTGGTGGCCAGAGCAGGCAGGGAGGGCCCATGGAGTGCCCACAGAGTGCTCAGAGCGACCGCGGCC
>NW_010405624.1:0-376 GCF_000710305.1 Buceros rhinoceros silvestris | reverse complement strand
GGAGTGCGCACGGAGTGCTCAGAGCTGATGGGATTCAGCTTCTCCTGGCGAGGGACACATCCAGTCACCGGGGAAGGGGGTGGAGGCTCCGGCATTGAAGAACCTGCCCATCACACCCCAGACACGCTCCAGCCCGTCACCAGACTGAGGATGTAATGGAGGAATACGCTGTTGTGGCCACAGCCATCGTCACGTGAACGTCCTCGTTCTGCCACCTCGGCGCCATTCGGCACCAACAGCCCGATACTGGGATTTCAGATCGTCCCAGTGCCAGAGGAGGGTCATCTGGGTAACTCCCTCACAGCCTGTCCATCCCACATTCCCAAATCACCACGGGGAGCGGCGAAGCGGTGGGGTCCTGCCCCGTGCAGGATGC
>NW_010405623.1:704-1002 GCF_000710305.1 Buceros rhinoceros silvestris | reverse complement strand
CTGCTGGTTGTGGCTCTCGGGGCTCTGCAGGTGCAGGGTGGTCCCACCACAGCCCGGGTGAGGTGCCCCTCACCTGGCTATGTCGGTGTAGCCGTCGCTGCAGGCCATGTGCAGGGGCGTCCACCCGTTCTCGTCTCTCTGGTGGATGTCAGCGCCGTATTTCACCAGGAGCTTGACACAGTCCAGGTTCCCAGTGAGCACAGCTTCGTGCAGGGCCGCCATGCCTGGGAGGGCAGGACTTGTTGGCCCTGGGCTGGGGAAGGGGTCCTGATGCTGAGCTTACCAGCACAGGCTGTCA
>NW_010405623.1:0-577 GCF_000710305.1 Buceros rhinoceros silvestris | reverse complement strand
GAAAGAGTGGGGCGAGCAAATCCTTGTGATCACAGCGATGAGTTTGGGGAAAAGCAGAGACTGACGAAACACAAGGAGCAGCCACAGGTTTCTGTTCCCCTTCTACAGCACAACTACTCTGCCTCAGGTGGCATCACCCCCACCTCTCCACTGGGCTGGGCAGGACGGGTTGGGGGCGGAGGAGCTGCTGGCCCCTGCGGTGCTTCCAGCCGCTCCTGCCCCACGTCTGGCCATGGCTCACATGGGGACACGAGAAGAGTCTGTCTGAGTTTCAGAAGCTCCTTACAGAGCAAGTAACGAAGCATCCAGTATGGACAGAGGGAAGCCCGGGGTCATTTGAGACCCGTCTCAGGCACCCTGTGACAGCAGAGGCTGAAGCCAAGCACAAGAAAGGGACAAATCTGGGCTCTGCACCAGCTGGTTCAAGTCAAGGCGTTGCACACACAGTGGCTGGGGGGACTGGGTGCAGCCTTCCCCACAAGTCCTGACGCACAAGAGGGAGCAGCGTGTGTGATGAATGAGCCAGGATCAAAATGCGGGACCTCCCTTCTCCCTGCTCTTCCCCCAAACTGGGGGG
>NW_010405622.1:13043-22716 GCF_000710305.1 Buceros rhinoceros silvestris | reverse complement strand
GAAGTCTAGCCCAAACCGGGACACTACTTTATCTGTGGTTATCCCCATTATCACCTCTCAGACTCCCCCAATAAGTTATGGAACAAAACATTCCATTAAGAGTAAGACCTTATAGTGATTCAAATACTTCACCTCAACCACCACAGGTTTTCTGGCCACCGCTCCTTAAAGCACACTCAAGTCCATCTCCCACTTAAACCCCTCTGTCTTCAAATTTTTGCAGGATGTTACCCTTCCTTTACTTTTATTATTGTATGGTATTATTTATTACTGTATTTCTTTTATTACTGTACAAAAGACAAAAAGGGCATGGATGTTGTTTATGCATCTTTAAATGACTGTTTTTCAAACTGTCCTTACAAAGAGATGTGTCATACATGATGCTTTGTCTGCATCCAGTTACTTTATAAAAGGTATCCATTTAATGACACCATTATCATGTCACTTAAAGTGCCTTATGTAAAATTCCTGGATTAGTACATTGGTCTTTCATCTCAGGGAACCCAAATGTAAAACTGGAAAATTACTTTCATGCTCTTAGCCTTGCAGACAGACATTACTAATTCTCAGTACAATTTGGCTTAAGTGACCATTTTTCCCTGGGGGATGGGCGAATGTTGATTAAAGCAGCGTGTGATTTCAGGCCAGAAAAATAGATAGAATAAAGATGCAAGAGAATCTTGAAATTTCCATGCTTATACCATTCCTAGATTTGAGCAATCTAAATCACATCGTCATTTTCTAATCAGTATTTCTCCCATTTAAAAGACACCGTGCAATCTCTTCAAGAATCACTGGGAATGTATTTAGCTGCAATACATATCGTCTATCTACACAAGCCTTTTTAACGTCTTGCAGCCTAGTATGCTATGAAGTTCCCAGCTGCTGTGGAAAAAAAAAAAACCTCTCACTGTCAAGACACCCTGCATCCTACATAAGGTATGTAAATACTCTTCTACTTACCATGTAAGAAGCCTGATTCTTCCGAATAGACAGAACAGATACTTTCAGGAGGAAATCTGCGTGCCCAGATACAAACATCACCAGCATAAGCAGGATTATGAAATTTGGCATACAGTGAGCTCTCTGTGAGGACACATGTCTTTTGCATGTGAATTTTTGCAACTGCATGTACCTCAATACCTGCCTACCTAAGGCAACGTCCCATGCTGCTTCCTCCCACTACTTCCATTATTTTTATTTTGGGCTTACAAAGCGCACAGATAAAGAGACGTAAAGTCAGTAACTGTTGACAACTAACAGTGTGAAACTATTTGTGTTTTAAAACAGGAGAGAATGCACAGAAAATTATCTTACCATCCATTCGTCAAAAGAGAAAAACCCTTAAGTTTCTTCTGAGAATGATGCTCATCTCTCAACAGCAAAAAAAAGAAAATAAATCCATTAAAATCTACAGCACAGTTAAAACTTAGTTTCCCAACCTTCTGAATGCTAGATTGAGAAAAGTTACATATCTCTTCCCCACCATATAGCACTAAGTACTGCTGTGTGCACACCGGAGGAGCCCAACACAACTCCAAGCTGTAAGAACAAAGACCTTAATCTCCTAACATACAAATAACCAAAGAACAGCCAAAAATAAAGTAACTCTGAGAAATGAAGATTTGAGACCATGTGGGGAGTTGGAGGGAGGGAGAGAGAAAGGGGAAGGAACCACAGGATAGAGAGGATGAGAGCTGAGAAATTAAACTTAAATCTCAATTTTTAAAAGAGTATTTTTGAGGAGCATAGCAGATAGATACACCAAATTGTCAGGATAAAATTGTGTAAGAGTACATCATGTGCTCATCTAAATTTGAAAGGGAAGTTACTATACCAGAAAAGTAGTATATGATCATATTAAGACAGAAGTATAATCTAATCCGTACCAAGAAATCACACTGATTGTATGTTCACAGGCTTCCCCACCAACTCGAACAACTAAGTAATCTAAAAGAATACCATACATCCCAAATCAATAAGAGTTCCGAACTTATGCCGTAAGTATATGTTGTGTCCTGTGTAAATTGCTTATGAGAATCATTTAATACTGTAGCAATATTGCAGTGCAATTTCATTTTTCACACTGCTGATATATTAAAAGCCTCTAAGTAAGAGGAGAGTCTATTAATAATGATTCAGCCACATTATGCAGCATTGAATTTTTGAAAAATACCTATCAATTTGCAAAATAAATTGAACTAATTACTTACAGTTTTTTGAACTAACTTTTTAGAAGTTAATACAACTGGCTTAGCAGAGAGTCCTATTTCCACACTTCACTTCTACGTATATTTTTAACTTCATAGATACCCCCAATGCATAGAGTTACACTAGGCATTCCCAGAGCACACAGGCATAATGGTTCTGCACTGCTTCTGCTTTTTTGAGAGAACAAAACCAGGCAAGCTACAGAGAAACATTCTACAGTGTTACCCTGATTCCCAAACTACATGACAGACCATCCACTGTTAAGGTGTTAGCCAGAGAGAGTGAGGAAAAACTATGATCCAAAGCCTGTGGAAGCAGACTCCTATAATCCTCTACTAGGAACTGTACCACAGCCTTCTACAGAGGCATATTTGAATATTCTGAAATGCAATTATGACACTTTATGTTTAAGAATTATATTAATCTGTAAGCAAAATCAAATTCTTGCACAAGGTACAGAATTATAGTAACAAAGAAAAACACACAGTAACAAATATTCAATTATGTACACATTATATTTATGTATATTATGTAAACGTACCTCACATAATGAAATAAAAAACCCTACATTTATCAGAAAATATTTCTTATTTCACTACAGGAATAAAAAACAATTAAGTGAAAAATTAAATATAGCCCTATTTATTTTAAGTATTGTTTATTTACACTAAGCAAATGTATTTCCAACCCATACTCAAGTCAGAATGACAGAGCTGATTTAAAAACCATACTCATTTCTGCAGAGTTTTTGGCATAACTGCAGGCAATGTTACTCTTCTTGAAGACAAACCCATGTTTGCTTTTCACAGAACTCGTCAACATTCATCCAGGTGATAACATGAAGCAGAACAAAGTAGTTAGCAATATGCCTTGAAGCCTAACTTCTCATAACCTGATTATTGGAGAGTCAATGCAAAGAAAAGACTAACCATGTAGTACTTGTCACCCTGTTTATGTGACTCTAGTCTTACTCAAAGCCAGTTACAGGAGACACTGGCATAGGACTAACCAGAAATGAACCAACCAAAGAGCTTGAAAACTTGTCTTCTGTCCTTGGAAAGGCCCACATTCATATCTCTGGCTATAAAAACGAGCAGAACAACATTCATTTCTATCACTTGGAACCTTGTCTTCACTGTCAAAACCAAAACCCAAATTGTTAAAAGACTGTATTCTGGCACTTTACAGTGACAGTTACTGAGAGGTTACAGTGTCAGGGGTTTTTCCTGGCTTTTTCCAGCAAACAAAATATTCTTCAATCCTAATCTTGGGGTTTAAGGAAAGCGACCAAATATAAGAATAGAAACATTGAATCCATGAAGTTTAATTTTATGACTCTTAATTACCTTTATTTAAATCAGAGGCAAAACTCCCCTTTTACTCAAAGTAATGCTATTTCTACTTTTGCAACGGCCTAAAATTGTGGCACATAACGTGTTAAGTGAGTAAAATTTAAGACTCAAGTTGTTGATCACCTCCACTCATATATTTACTTTATGTATCAAATACCTGCATAACAAGTCCAGTTTCATTAACATAGTTCTACTAAGGAAGCAAGGATTTTTTTCCTTCCTTCTTTGTCAAAAAGGGTAAAATTTTTCATTGTTCATATGATAAGGCAAGCTACAATCTTTTCTTAAAGGTCTCATAATGTGTTTAATAGCAGAAAAAGAGCTTTCTCTTTTTATGCAGAATGAATAAGCACTAATCCTGTTGTAAATCAAATTATTAAGTAGATGTTAGAACTGTGATAGTAGATGATTCTGTTATAACTCTTGAACAAGCAGTTCACATCAGAAACATTGTTCACCACAGGTGAAAACTGCAGAGATTCTGCAAAAATTATTTGTATTAAGCATCCATAACATCTCCAATAATGATGTATCAAATATGCAGACTACTTTAGTATCGTAGGAAGTTACTGCAGGTATATTATTTAGCACACATCTAATGTATATGTCCTAGAAGCAATCAGAACTGACTTGGCAAACATTACAATGATCCTTGTTAAAATTCACTAGAGCATATTGGTAAGTGTTTTTTCCTCAGTAACTGGAGATAAGCAGATTCCATAGTAATACCGAAGGATTTAGAAAAAAACACCTAATCTTTAAGACATAAGAAACTACATACTGGCACGTTAAAGACAAACAATGAGATTTCATGTAATTTTCTGGTTTGAGTTTTGTAAGTGGCAAAAACTACCTAACAAGACACTGGCATTAGTAAGATACTTCAAAATCCATGGTTCAAAGCATCTATTTTCATGCTAAATCATTTCCCTGACATCCTCAAATCAGTAGGGCTTAGGTAAACACTGTTGATGAACAAGAACAAGCATTGTAAATACAACAAAAGAATACAGCTCCCTCACAGAAACTAAAACCTGCAACGCACTGGCGTGTTACCTGCAGCTTTCAAACAGTAATAAACTACTGTCAAAGAATAGGAAGAAAAGACAAGCATTTTCGTAAACTTTCAAAACCTGTTGTCCTTGATTGAGATATGCAGGATGGACAAAACTTTGTAAGAAATTGATGCCAAGTGATAAAGAGAAATCGTTTGGAGACAGACATTTGATTCTTGCTCAGTTAGCTTTAAAACAAAAGCTTTTAATAAAGCCATAAAACCAGTTAAAATACAGCAGATATTACCCATTTCCTTGTCTCAGTAATGAAGGTTCAGTTTTAACTTTGACTCATTTTACATTGAGTCTATAGCAGACACAGATCCATGGCAACTAATCTTCCAGGTTTAAGACATTGTATTTATTTAGTTTAATTTTTCTCTCTTAAGCTCCAGTCCAAAATCCTTATGACTGTTTTGAGAAATTGGAAGAATAAAAAACTATTCTAGAGATCAAGTTTTAAGTGTTAATTCTGTAACATTTGGAATGAATATCCTTTTCTATTACAGATAGCTATGATAAATGTCAAGTGTTTGCAATTATGTTTTTACCTTTCAGGCACACAGTTTTTATTTCCTATGGGAGCATGTTCTCAAAATTTTATAATATACCTTCAAAATTCTTCTATGAGATTCAGAAAACAACTTGTGGTACCACAGCCTGATCCTGTAGGCATTTTACTCACAGGAATATTAGACATGCATACGTTTGCAGCGCTAGAACAAAAAACTCCCTCTACAATCTTTTTCCCTTAGATCTTACAGAAAAATGTTTGGGAAACAGTGATTGTAAATCTTGGTGCACTGCATTAGTGGCTTTATTGGGAAAGAAGCAAAAATAACCCAAGCCATTTTTCCTTACCCCTGGGTACTAAAGGTCCTTGGCTCTTGAAAAGCACGTGCAGCTTTCTGATCTACAAATAACATTGACCTATTTGTTGGCAAGGTGAGGCAGAAGATTATTTTCCTCAGTGCAATTATATGCATTTAATCTTCCCCAGTCAGATATACAGACCAGACCTATTTAGAAAGCAAGCAAAAAAACCCCTCTTTTGTTTGTAATAAAAATCCAATATTCAGCTGTCTTGATATTAAACAAAAATACTACAGTAATATACTAATGAAAATACACATCAGTTACACCCAAGAGTACTAAAAATGACATTGAGGAATACTTTCATCTTTTAAATATCACAAACACAAATAAAATAAAGTATAAATATAAAGGACATTTCAACTTCTAAGTGCAAGACTTGCAGAATCACTTCACCATGTGAAAGTCAAGAGGAGTTCTGTTGATAAATGTGAGATTCAGAAACGCTTTGAAAGCCAATTATGCCTTCAGGGAAGCACATATAACCACTTTTTTTCCTACAGCTAAAAGATTTGACTTTTCCATGGCAGGCTTGCAAAGAATTTTGCTGCTGCTGGTGAACAGATCCAGCTCACTTGCTTGAGAGCTCTGTAAAATTACTATGTTTATTCTATTTTTTCACTCCTATTTCTGTCACTAAGCTACCAGATACAGTTCTGAAAACATTGTGCGGATACCTTTTAGATCCTTCAAAATATGAACTACTTGTACTTCTTGCCACTGAAGAAAGCGGACTAAATTGATTGGGCAAGAATTAAAAAGCTTTTAGTAAAAGTTAGCAGCTCCAAGCAAGGGTTTTGTAACAACATATGGAACACAGAGATCCTGCTAGTAGAGGAAGGTCAGTGATGTACTTCAGGCACTGGATATGGAGTCACCAGAGCTGATCTGCTCCTGGCTCTGCCAGACATGACGCAGGAATGTGGGCATTTATAGGTTACAAAAGCAATTCAGATTCAGCTTTTGCAGATTAAAAAAAAAAAAAAATCTAGATAATATCAATTCATTAAGGTTTCTAAAAATCCTTGATACTCTATTTTGTACTTGTTTTTTCCCTAAGCTAAAGCAGAAGACTAAAGATTATTACACAAGATCAATATAAAGTCAGGTAAGTTACTCATGGAACTATCTACAGTTCCTTGGGAGAGTGCTCATGTCTACTCAGCACAGACAGACACTTTGTCTCTTTACTGGATGAAGAGTCAGTTAATACCATCAACATAACGGTAGAAACAGTGAATTTTTTGCATATGTTTGGCAAACAACTATTTTTTTTAAAACACTCCATGAAAAAAGGAATCAAAGTGATTGAGTTGTTGACTATTCCTATAGTCCCTTATACAACGAAATGTAACAAGGTCTCGTTCCTCAAACGGAATATACAGTACAGCCCCTTAGAGTGTTGATAATTACTGATTCCTATGCAGAAACAGTTGCACTAAAAGAGACTCCATTGCCTGTAAAGCAGCATACGTATTATACCTAGGAACTTTACAATTAAATTTGAGCCATCGTGAAGTCTCTTCTTCTATATCTTCATACAATTATCCACCTATTAAATGCTTCTATTTTAAGAGACTAATGCACTGCAAAAAAGAACCAGCACAACTCTTCTAGCCCTTCCATGGATGAGCCAGGCATGACAAACAACACACCACTCCAGGGCAGATTAAGGGCAAAGCAAGATAACACTAGATCCCAAATCCTGTGCTAAAAAGCCATCTCCAAATATGTCATTTAATAGTTCTCAGCAGATCACTGTTCTTTCACTGGCCAAGAAACATGTACCACCTGAACTCTGAACTCCTTTTCAATGCTATCCTTCAACTACTGTGTCAGTTCTTTTCTTCCTCCTGGTTATAACTATGATATAACTGGTTCAAACTGACCCTTAAACATATCTAAACCAAGATGCTTGGATGAAAATTGTAAACGACTGTACTCTCTGACAGTCAAGAACAGACTGGTTGTATTAGAAAACAATTTTTAATCAAGTGTCAGTTTTCCACAGGAAAATGTGTTTAATAATATAGATAGAATCAAAGCAAAGGGAAACATGGGTTGCGGGAAGAAAGTGTGTGGACAGACACAAAGGCACTTTCTTGGTGCCACGGCTGAACCACTGGCTTCAGTTCTACTGTCTCCATATATTTGTCTTCTGAAGGAGATAGGCTTCTCTTTCTCAGATGAAACTTTCTTGTTGCACAGAAATCAACTAACAACAGCAGCAGTCAGTCAAGCCCGTACGAGAGCTCCACAAACTATGTATTTTCCTCACCGTACATTGAGACTGCTTGGACTGAATCACTAATGTGGTTTATCTTGGGAGTCACAACAGTATATCCACTCTTAAATCTTATTTAGAGGTCTCTATGAATAATTTGCCAGGTCCTGATTTTTGTGCTTAGGTAAGTACAATCGCTACTTCAAAACTGTAATGCTGCTAGAATAGATTAGGAAGAGATTAAAAGAGATTCATACAAGGCTTGTACCAATGTATAAGCCCCAAATACAAAGACTGGGAGTATTTTTTCATCACTTCTACACAATACCTCTACAGAAAAATCCTAGAACTACTCAGTCCTTTCCTCTTCACTAACTTAGACACTGCTTCTTTCCAGTCACCCTACAAATATCCCTCCTTTGCACCTGAAAAGCTGATTATTTTCTGTTTTGTAAACTCATTCAGTGTTTGGGAAGTCTCCATCACAGAAGAGAAGTATCACCCAACCATGATGAGTTCATCATTCAGCTGTTCCAAAGACCTTTTACTTTAGAATATCTTATGTCTTCTGTACAGCTGGTTGACACAGCAGTTACATATTCCAATTTTCCATAAAATACTGTCAAAGTGTTAACAGAAGCATTACAAGACTGACATTATCTTTCAAACCTATGAGTCTTCTATCTGTTTGCCCAATGCCTGCTAAAAAAGAACAAAGTTACAAACCTCCTAGTGGATATTTAACTTACTTCAAAAATTTATTAATGCTTCACCTTCAGTGCTATTTAATTCAGTCATTGTCTCATGGGCAGAAGTACAAAGGAAAAAGTACAAAACTTTCTAAGAAGTAACTTAAGAGGAAACCTTTTCCAAAATCCTTTCAACTCACTTCTGATCTTATGTTAAGGGGGGGAGGACCAAACCAAATCCAAAACCCAGAGCAAATCCTTTTCATGGTTGCTCCTCATTTCCATGAATGAGAATGATATTACCTTAAGATCATTCAAATGAGTAGTTGTGTGGACCCTCAGGTAAAAGTGGATCTCATCGTCCAGCGAGTTGCCTACAGTAACACATACAAACTTCCTTTGAAAGCTCCATGTTCTGAAGTTACCTGAATACAATAAACTCAAAGTAATTTACTATTACAGAAGCGAGTAATCATGGACTAAAGCCTGTCAGAATACTGCCAATTAAAACTTTTAGCTGTGAAACAATGCTTTTTTTCTTTTTTTTCCAAGAATTATCAGTTATAAAAACCATTAGGAAAAGCAAGCTTTGCTCAGTTTAGAGCAATGACTTGCTAACTACATCACCTGAATTGAAGAAAGGATTTAAACCTTCTTCTTCAGAATCACAAGCAGGACCCTTAATCTTCAACTCTGTAAATCACTTCTTTTTCCCTATTTGAGAAGTCTAAATGACCTTGCTCTCTCCTAGGTCTATCCGAACCGACAGATTTGTATTTTACCCAGAAAATTAACAAGTTAATACAAGTATTATCACAACATTACAGCAGAAGTAAAATAACTTTCTAGGACAATCTGAAATTAGACAGCTGTACCTCCTGAACAAGCCACACACACACACACACGCACACGCAAATACACCATATTTTGAGAAAATTTCAAGTAACAAAATCACTTTAAAACGTAACTTAATGAGAACAATTAGATATAATTATTAAGTGCAACCGGTCAAAAATTACAGATATGGGAACTAAGTTAAAGTATGAAAATCAGAATATAGACGTTTCCTTTAGCCCTAATGAGCAATCATTGTACTAGACAAAAACTAAGCAGATCCTGTCTGCTTACCAAAACAGAAGAGACAATTTCTAAGCATATCCTAATGCTAACAACACACTAATCAGAGAGGGGCCAATGTTAGAGAAAAGCCTAATAATGAAAATCACACCAGCCTGGGAAAAAAAAAAAAAAAAAAAAAAAAAAAAAAAA
>NW_010405622.1:4156-12926 GCF_000710305.1 Buceros rhinoceros silvestris | reverse complement strand
AAAAAAAAAAAAAAAAAAAAAAAACCACACTTACCTCACCAGATTACTCATCATCCCTCAAATGATTATGGAAGGGTTCCCATTGCAAGAACAGGGGCAAAAAAGCTGAAGACTGCTCTTTAATGCACCTCTAAATTTCGCAGTATCAAAGAGCATAATGCAGTTTTCCATCCTCTCCAACTCTCCTCAAAAACTTGTGAGGTCTTAAAACCTTGTCACGTACACACCTCGCAAAGCTTTTCAGCTATTTTCGCAATCAGTAGGTTCACGTCTGATTGAAAAGCACACTGATAACAAAGTTGTGTCAACTGAGTTACAAGAAAACCCCTCATATTGCAAGGGCTTCCCTCTCACTGCATGGCAGTAAATTCTAGTGATTATGAAAACAAATTCTTGCAAACTTCCAGCCTGTTTCTCAACAGTTGGTACCATTTCTGCACCACTATCAAGTGCTTGTAGCTGTTCATAAACTCCAGTTCTTAATGTAATCAGCAACTGGAGTTATCATAACACAACTAATGTAAAAAGGCTATTTATATCCTAAGAATGCAGTTGCTGAAAAATCCAATCGGCAATCTACTGCATCTCGTTTTTCGGTGGATATAATATCAAATTAAAAAGCAGACAAACATATCAGTATGCAGCATATGCATACATACCAGAATAGGCATGAACATCTATCAGTACCCTAATGAGAAGCACAGACACACCTCTAAGATAACCAATACACATTTCTCTCTCGAGACTTAAGTATTAAATATCATACACACCACTGGACTAAAATATGAGCTGATTAATAGCAAATGAATGCTCTGTGACTGAAACAGGAAAAAAGAAAGTTCATGCTATTACTAGAGCAGTGAGGTCTAATTTCTTCTCCCCTTCATCTCCATATCCCACAACTGCCCTTCTTGAAAAACTTTCCTTGGCTTGATTATCATTTTTTTAAAAATATTCCCATTTAAGACTACTGCCATCAGGACTCTAACATGAGAGACACACTTAAGTATTCTGTCTTGAAGGTTTCCCTTTCATCTTCATTCCCAAATTAAAGACAGTCACAAAGTTGTGAATTCCCTCAGAAGTAACTCTGTTAACAGACAAGGAGAACATGGCTAGTGGCCAGCTGTCATCTCCCTCTTCTCATTGCACGATTTCACCACTCACTAGAGATTTATCCCATCTTCCTAATAGTAGTTTGCTCTGAAAGTAATCCCTCCTATTTACATTGTATTTCCACGGAAACTACAATGGATGCAAAGAGCACAATAACACTATTTGACAGGGCAAATTCTCCGCTACAAAACACTGGTTTTTGACACAGTCACCACCACTGGCTGTGCATTTTCACCAGCGATGAACAAGAGCCTGCATGCCGTGCTTGTCAAAATCTGCACCCGTGGAGGGGACCCATCGTCACTCTCACCACTGCTGGCATGCGCCACCCACCCCCTTGCTGTGCTGACACCCGCTGTTTGGTCCCCGTAAACATTCAGCACAGTCGGTGAATGTCAATGGGTGCCATTTCTCCACGTGGAGGAAGTTGCTTTGTATGCGCTGCCGTGTCAGACGCCGTGTTGTCAGAGTGCCCCTCTGCTGCCGTCTGTGGCACGGCAACAAAATTTAACAGAATATCGGCGGAAAGGTTCAGCCTCTGCCACCACACCACCATCATCTGCCTCTGACGTTGTGGGCCAACATACTAAAAGAGGAGGCTTTACTTTCAGAGAGGCCCTCGTAGAAATAAATGAGCTGCTAGAAAGTTTGGGATCCCTGAGCCCCAAAACACCAACCAGAAGCTGTATCAGCTCTTGCCTCTGCGTATGCATGCAAGCACGTGCGCGCGCACACACACCCCAAAAGAAAATATCAATGTCAATTGCCAGTAACAGGATTCTGGGCTCGTCCATCAGGGTTCCTGCCATACAAATACAAAACAGAAGACTACTCTTATCCTCACGATACTCATCTAAGTAATATGCAGATGTCAAGACACAGATATCAGTTGCCCGCTACCACATAGGGTAGTGAGAAGGGTGAGAAATTTCATGTTTATCATCAGTTTCTATACTTTTTCTTACACAAAGGAAAATTGGTCCTGAAAGCAAGGCAAGTAAAGTATAGAAGATATGTATGGACACAACTTTAAAAATGAGAATCCTTTTTTTATCCTAATAGTCCCATATTCAATTGGTCCAATTTCCATAACAGTTCTAGCTACATCTCTTAAATACATTGGCACAACATAAAGGTTACCACTGCAAAGAGTTAAAAAGATCATGAAGCAAAAATTGGGAAAAACATACCCCAATACTGTATTAGTGGCTCCAAAATTATTAGGTGAAAGAACAAATAAGTCCTCAGCTATCTATTGTAAATAATTTACATGAAGATACACATGTGTAATGAATATAAATTTGTTTTACCAATCACAACTATTTAAGACGATTCTGTATGCATGATCAAGTTAATTCCAGCTGGAGAAAGCTAACTAGGTTTAATGTTGATGGTCATGCAGATGTTTGTTTTGTTTATGCAAAATCTAAATTATTCTTACTGTGGCAACATTTACGTAGAGGAGTAGGATGTGGTTATTCCTCTGTTTGTTTCTACAGATCTCAAGTTCATGTTTGAACAGATAATAACCCTCGGAACATCAGAAATGCAACAATCCTAGGTTACACTAAAAACTGCACTAAAACTCCTAACAGAAATCAGAGTTTGAGCTCCATTCTTCAGTTAATGCCCCACACTAGGATAACAAAATTTTACTATGATAACATCAGAGAATTTCCTATCATCTTATGTTAATGTACTATAAAACACAGTAAACTACTTGGTATTTTCTCCATCTGTTGCACATTCAAAAGAGGTCAAAGTTGTAAACCTTCAATAAGCAACATCTAAGTTGCCAGCTCTACCAAATCTATAGCATTTCAGGTAACCTAACTATTTGTCATTGACTACTCTCATCTCGCCTCCAGGACTCCCGTTCTTGGCAGACCCCGGCTGCCCTGTGCCCAGGTCTGTGATGTCCAGAGGTAGAGCAGCGACTCTTTCATGGGCACCCCGTTGCTGTGGGGAAGGAGCTTGCGTGCCCTTGTGAGGTTGAGAGCTGTGCTGGTGGTGGCATGTGTCTCCGGTGGGGTCTCCAAAGCCAGACAGGTCTCAGCTGAAGGGTCAGACAAGTGTATCCATGGGCAACCATCCTAGGAGAAGGACGACTCTGACTCCAAACCCGGGCAGATGGAGCTCGTTTAGCCTTGTAAGGCATCCATCTAAGAGGACACTCTAAACAAACCTACGACCCGAGGACTTCGCTGTAACCATCCAAGCGCGCTAGGCCCTGCCAGATGAACCTCAGGTGTAAAGGGTGGAGCCAGTTCCGCGCACGCTGCGCCTCACCTAAAAAATCCACCGCGCAGGCCCGAAGGGTGCGCTCATCGCTTGCAGTGAGCGTGGGAAAAGCCCTTCCCAGATCTTCGTTCGTGAAGCCAAGCCATGATGATGGCTCTCATCTCGACCAATACCATGCAACTATTAAATTGTTCTGTTACAAAAATGGCAAAACCTGAAATAAAGCAGGTATTTACAATACTGGCCAATGAGATGACAAAAGCAGACCAAAACAGGACCACAGACGTTTTATAAGACCAGAAAAGAAAGCTGAGGAAAAATGAAATGCAGGAAAAAACCCACTAGAAATACAAAAATACATAAGGCTCAGTCTCATTTTTATCTGGTTGAAAATGAAAACTGCTATGGCAACAAAAAAAAAAAAAGAAAATTACCTACAGAGCTTTCACACACATGCAGGCATGAACTTTAATTCTAAAGGTACATGCTTAAAAACATTGTCATTTAAGTATTTTAAGATTGTAAAAAGCAATCCTTTGGGGAATAGAAAAGCTCTCAATACTTTGGGAGGATTAGTGCTTCAAAAAGCAGCTGAATTTGGGTCTTCCAGTTCAATGCCTTTAAACAGCAATCCTCTAATTTCTTCAATATTAATCATAATGTTAATTTAGAAAAAAATCATAAAAATTATGAATGTTAATAAATACTGATTAGCCAAGACTGTGTGTCCCTGGAAGTCAGATGGGAATGTTTATCTGTTTTGATCAAAAGACATTTCAGAGAGTGGTCCATAAAGGGAAGGTGGTTGTTACAATTCGCATGACGCCTTGCATCCCCCTCTTACCGCAGTATCACTTACTGACAATGCCACCACTCATAAGCCACCTGGAAAAAGATCTGTCAATAAAATATTTATTTAATCATGCATCTGTCTATGGCAGGTACGGAGCTGCTACAAAATGACCTGAACTACACAGTTCTCCAGTCCAATCCTAAACAAAACCCTAAACACCCTTCCCTGGGAACAAATATGAGTAAGAACAGTGTTAGTATCTATCGCATCTCATTCCCTTCTCAAAATGATGAGGATTTGACCTCTATTCATCAAAGTTAATTTTTCAAAGCCAAACTCAGTTAAAATTGTCGAAAGTGACTCAGCAACATTAGAAGTTCCCTGCAGTTTCAGCTGGCTTTAACTGTCAAGTTTCTTGTATATTCAAATAAACTGAGACTGTTTTTATCATCGTCTGCTCTTTCCACCTCATGATTACACAGTACTATAGAGGTGTCACAGGACCAAAATACCAGGTAGTCAACTCGGAATTCAAGAGAATACTAAAGAATCACTTTTTGGAGAGTCAAGGTTTCCAAATTTACAGATAAGGTTTTCTACACAAAGAATTACATCTACTGAAACGTATCAGAGCGGTTTTTTGCTCTCAATATAAATTCCCAAATGGCACAGAAGAGGCAGTTTCTTGCATTGTTAGATAAGAAAGATATGAAAGGATAATAACATATAGGAAACTTCAGGTTTGACTTTCAGGCTGATGAAGCTCAAAACAATCAAAATGATGATTAAAATCATTCCAATTTGACAAACATTGGCAAAATGTCTATCAGAATCTTTGACAGTGCTGATGATTTTTTTTATTCTATATAGCTACAAATATCATAAACACAAATAAAAATTTAAGCCTAACATTTTCGTGATGTGAATTAAACAACAAGTTTGCAGAGGCAATATCTTAGTAACCAGAAAAGCTTGAGTGACCTTGTTTTCTCGCTCATTACAAAGGAAAACAGAAAAGACATGCTATTTTCGTGAGGCTAGAATGTTTAGACTTTGCTTGGGTTGTTTTTGGACAGTAACAAAGTACAAGGTTAATATGTAACAACATTGAGGGCTGATGTGAAGTTTGACAAAAAGGAATTTCTTTTGTCTGTAAGAAAGATGCACTAATTAATGAACCAATGTAAAGAAGGTAAAATACATAAAGGAAAATACACAAACAGCTGATTGTTCTGAAGTTTTCTCAGGATGATGTATCAGGCAGCTTGTGCTAGACCACCTCAATATAATCTACTGTAATAGCAATACATCTTTCCTTGGTGGGAGAGTAAAGCCATTTAAATGAAGAACAGAGCACAGAAACTGGAGAAGACCCCAGGATGATACACCACGAAATGGAGTCCAGTTGAATCAAGTCTTACATCAGAGACTTCACATAAAAACCTTGAGCTTTTTCTGCACAGGTTGTTTTTTCTATTAGTCTGTAAACTGGTTTCCCTCTGCCTTTCAAACTCTACATCTTTTTTGTTTAATTGAAGAGGAAGACATGGGAAAACAGATAGGAGCTGGAAGGAAGAAAATTTGAGAACTGATAAAGGAGGATATGTCCTGTGCTCTCCAACCTGGAAAGAAATCTGGCAAGAAACAGACAGATTGGAATACAAAGTAAATTTAACTAATGCATCTTTTTAATTTTTAATGGCTTAGAAATCACGAATTATTGCATTTCAATTTTAAACACCCTTTCATTTCTGCATTGTTTAAAAGTCAAGAGAAAACAAGTACTTTAGCCAAAATACCTGTCATGAAAAAGTACTATTTATGTTTGCTAATAGATTTATATGCAAAATTTTGAAGACTGAGATTTTAAGTGGGTACACTAGAGGACCTGAGGCTATTGCTGTAAAATGGTACTCCAGTTACAACAGTCAATGCCCAATATTATTCATAAACCTAGAACAGCACACATTTAAAGAAATACCTGCTCTTCGTCACAGTTTCTCTCAGTTGTTCTTGTAAAGAGTTTTACATGAAAATCTTTGTTAATGTAAAAAAGAGAAGTGACATTCCACTACAATCAAATGTGTATTTGAAGTCTCCTTACACAATTATTTTCCTGGAAAACACATTGTGGGAATATATTTGGATTCCAAATGATATAAATATCTACTTGTTTAGAACATCAAGACAGACAAAAGAGGTAAGATAAAATTCCAAAGATTTGAGTGTTCTTCACCTTGAGATTTACTTGAGTTTTATTTTTGCACTTCTAATTTAATTTAAAGAAACAAGACACTAATTATCTTGAACTACTTTTGTGATGAAACACTTTTTGGCTTATCCTTGAGCAGGGCAGGAACTGTCACTTAAATGCAAATGATTCAGGTTTTATTTTCAGAAAGACTTAAAAACTAAGCTTTCATAAAACTACTGTCACCTTTTTTAGTTCACTTGACCAAAGAACCAAAATACTAAAGAACAGAATATGTTTTCTTGCAGTCAACATTCTTCCCTACTAATACCCATTTTGATCATAATTAGAGACAAAAGTACAAAGTGGTTTACATTTTTGGTTCCTTGTCCCTTCTTAGAGAATACAGACGCTGAGACACAACTGGATTTTCCACACAAGTTCACGAACTCCATCTCATAACAACAAATGATCAATTCCTCAGAATACGGCAACATTTCTCACCATGCACCTAGGTGACCACGCTGCGTTGGACACGAGGGGAAAGCTGCGGTTTTTGGCCTTTTCAGATAAAAGTCTTCCACCCAGAAGCATAAAATTCAGTTTACCTATCTGAACATACATAAACATAATATTATTCATGCCAAAATCACCCAACTCCCTCCTATATTTCTTCCAAGGATACCAAACACAACGATTTCTCACAGAATGGACTATGCAACCCACAAAGTAGTCTTACCATCCATACATTCAGCTGTTGATTTCATCTCCATATTACCAGCATGAGGATGAGGACTTTAAATACATAATCCCACTCCTACTTGTGAAAACTTTCAAAGTTCCATCTTCCCAAACACGGGCGCAATGCTGTAACATCAGCTCCACGGGGTCACCTCCATGAAATACTCCACTGAGAACTGGTCATCTAAGGCACAAGTCTGTATGTTCTCAGCAGCTCAATGCTAGCCTGTTCTTTGCATTCTTCCAGCTCTCAGTCCTCCCTCTACAATAATAAAACTTGTCACTAGACTGATTATACTTTTACTCCTTATTTTGATCCCCATCCTTCTCCCTCCCTTCATTTTTTAAATTAAAAAGAGAATATAGACAAGATTGCCTCTTGAAGAAAGTGTTCTAATTAATGTGTTACAATTATGAGTCTGTGAGGATTTACAAAAAACTCTTCTAAACTGTAGGAGGGGAAAGGACATGGACAGCTGTGCTGATGACGCAGACTGAATAATGTTCAGACACACCAATGTCCTACTTCTCAGGCACAGAGTCACCTCACTATTCTGCTACATGGCTTTTACCAATTTGCTTTTAGAAACTTATTTCCCGTAAGTCAACCCCACAAACAGAAGTGCAGTTCAAGCAGCATGTTCAATGTTTTGAGAGGCTTACAATAAAAGATCATCAGAAGTCAGTAAGAACTTGGCTTAGAAAAACAAGAATTCAAAATAGTGTTAATCTCTTATTCAGAAGAGGACAGATTTCAGATGTCACAGGTGCTATGAATAAGAGAGTAGATATCTGTGACAACTTCTTTCTTGGAAGTAGAACATCTTTTCTGGAAAGAAAAACAAGACAGAAGAGGCAAAACTTCCTTTTTTTCTTTTAGAAACACCTACTTTGATAATAGTTACCTAATAGACATAAGCAGAAATTCACTGCATAATTTTTCTTTATTATGTCTGAAATTAAAAGCTCAGCAGCAGCAGAAGCCAAATCAGAAAGAAAGCAATCTAAACAAAGAATCCATGAAAATATATGTAGATGATCAGAAAGACAACAGAAAAAATTCTGGCAGCTGTCAACACTATACCAAAAAACCCAAAAGTGCTTAAGTGTAGCTGGTTTCTCTCAAGAGTTAGGAAACTATTAAAGTGTAACAATAGTGACATGATTTGGGGGGCTATATTCAGCGATTTTTTTTTTTAATATGAATTAGGTATTTGCAGACAGAACTGTTATAGAAAGTTGGCAAAATAAGAACAGGAGGTGGAAACACATTTCCAAGCACAGACTCCAGAGCCAACTGCGGGAAGTCAAAGTTACAGCCAGTTCACTTCTCCTCTTTGCACACCTGCTTAGCATTCCCTCTCTCTCCTTTTTAACCCTAAGTAATTTTATAAACATATTAGCAAACATCAACTTGAATTACAAAAACAGAAGTTTAACCCAACGTTGCCATTTGGCCTTAACCTTTAATAACTTTAGATGAAGGACATAAGAACAGTGACGCTGAGGCTGACAAAAGGTCTACTTAGCCCAGTACCATTTCACAGAATCACCTGGTTGGAAGAGACCTTTAAGATCATCGAGTCCAACCATTCACCCTGCACTGCCAGGGTCCCTAAACCATGTCCCTCAGCACCACATCCACACGGCTTTTAAACACTTCCAGGGATGGGGACTCCACCACCTCC
>NW_010405622.1:0-3710 GCF_000710305.1 Buceros rhinoceros silvestris | reverse complement strand
CAACCAGCACCCCCAGATCCTTTTCTGCTGTGCAGCTTTCCAGCCACTCTTCCCCAAGCCTGTGGCACTGCAGGGGGTTGTTGTGTCCCAAGGGCAGAACCCAGCACTTGGCCTTATTGAACTTCGTACCATTGGCCTCAGCCCAGTTATCCAGCCTGTCCAGATCCCTCTGTAGAGCCTCCCAACTTTCAAGCAGATCGACACACCCACCCAACTTGGTGTCATTTGCAAACTTACTAAGCGCACTCGATCCCCTCCTTCAGATCACTGTTAAAGATGGTAAAGAGGACAGGCCCTTACACTGAGCCCTGGGGGACACCACTGGTGACATGCAGTGACCATAAACAGCTACCTAGGTGAAAGGCTTTTTGACAGAAACCATTGACTTGTTAAAATTCCTCCAGAAAATTACAGGAAGACTCCTCAAGTTTTCTGGTAACTGGAAAATGGATCAGGCCCTCCATAGACACTATTATTATTTTAGCTCAATACTGTCAGTAAAACAGTTGTTCTTGATCCTGCTTATACTACAGAAAGCATTACATTCTTAAAAGGAAAACCAAAAGAAAGGGAAGGACTGTGAGCAGAAACTGTCATAAAAGTTATGGCAAGAATCTTTATGAATAAACAAGTGAAATCAGTGAAGCTATAAACTTCAGCTTCTGAAAATCTGAAGCTAACACTTAGCTGGCTTAACTGACCAAGCCAGTCAGTAATTTTAAACACGGCAGGTCACAAAGCAGATAGTTGACCTTTGTGTGTCAAATCATGCTTGGGAAATCTATCTTCCAGCTGCCAGCACAAAGATTACTACAATGAGAGCAATTTAAGCCAGCCACTGAGTAATTTAAAATAATTTTTTTAAATGTGACTTCTAGTCTTTATGTTAAGAATGATAACCCTACCAACTCAGTGTTTTTCTTGCCTCTGCAGAGACAGTCAATGCTTCCATCTTGTCCAAGCACAAAACTAGCAAAATTTTACCCCACTGCATTATCAACATTTAGATACATACACACTGATCAGAAACACTTCAGATGAGTATTGCTGTTGTGGGAAAGAACTAAAAGCAATAATAGTCCAACAGGACACCACAGCTATTTTTAGAGAACAGACAAAATACAGCAAGATAGGATCAGTGCAGTTTCCCAGACATGTACATGTTTTTCACTGGAGTGAGGGGAGAAGGTACTTAAGGTGCTGGCCAAGAACTTTGCTGGTAAGGCTCGCTGGCAGCGATGGCTGGTGAGGTTCAGAAAAGTCAATACAACTTCAAGACACTTCAACTTCCAGACAATTTCTTCATAGAAATTTAAAAACTTAATAAGCAGCATCAGTGTAAGTTCTTACACGTCCAATATCAGCCCTAAAACTGTAAAGACGGGGATCTTGCCGACCACCAAAAAAAGAGAATGGGATGGAGGTAGTACTCTTAATCCCACAGGTGCTCCTTGTCAGAATTCTTTCCAAAAGAGGAGAGAGACAGGTGGGCTTTCAACAAGTGAAACAGATCTTTGACACCAGTAATCTCCATTAACTGGAAACTTTTCCTCTTTAACCTCTACCCCTGCTCAGGATAAGAAATAGACTGTGTATGAACAGCATTAAGACAAAGAACTGCCAGGTCTGTCTGCTCACTCAGAACATCCCTTGGCTTACAGTTTAAGGTATTTATGGAAATCAAGTATCATCAGCCATACACAGAAAAAAAACACATGCATATAAAATATAGACATGTACACAGCATTTGCTCCTTCAGCATCAATACTGCTTTTATTTAATTATCCTAGCAAAAGTAGACCTTCAGACAAAAGAATCTGCTTAGTGACTGTGAAAACCCTCTGTGCTATAGCACTTATGACAGTAATTGGAGGTGGGGAGGAAGGGAAGAAAGAAATTAACTTCTCATTTAAAGACATAAAATACTGCCTGCCTGATCCTGGTTCCGCTTCACCTGAAAAATTTGCAGAGTCACACACAGACTCTGGGAAAGAACAGTCACAGATTCCAAAACCTCATTTTCTACCATCAGTGACCTACAGAGAAAATTTCACCAAATTACAGAAATATGGAACACTTTTATTAGAAAAATAACTTAATAGGTAACTGAGGTTCTCCTCAAGCATTCATGAAACTGATTTAGAATTTGTCGAGCAATAATTTATAAATCTTACCTGCTTTTTTCTTGAAGTTGCCTTGGGCAACAGACTGGCTGACAAAACTGATGCAAATGGAGAGCAACACAGCTCAGGAAAAGGATTTGGAATTGATGGGATCTCCAAAATATTGTCATCTTTCTTTTTTCTCCTATTTCAACAAAATACATAATATCAAGCAATAATTGTAACAACTGCTGTTAAAATAGCAATATCCAACTACAATGCATGAAATACTAAGGCGCTAATACCACAATATTTCTTGGTTGCAGCAATTAGCTTTTTTGTGCAGGTTTTTTTTTAATCAGTAGGCTGAATCTATTAACATACAGTGCTAAACACTACTTGAAAGCAATCCAAGTATTCAGCTCTGAATATAAAGTTGTTTGAATATGTCTAAGTCTTTGCAGAGTTAGAGCATAGACATATTTATATTGGCTCCAAAGGCCACTAGTAAATATTTTGTTGTCCCTGTGTTCATTTCATTCCCCACGTACACATATTACAACAGTAGATGCATGCAACTTCTCAGTAATACTTCCTGGGTACATCACAACTGTATTTTCAACTAATGGAAACTTTTTTTTTTCCACCAGAATCAGGAGTCAGAATGACTGACAAGACAAAACAATGCAAAAGCAGCGAACTCACTTCTGTTTTCAATTATTTTTGTACTGGAATCTCCATAACTCCATCACAAAATAAATGTCTTGGTAGTTGCTGGCTGTTTCAATCCGATTGCGTTGGAAGTATCACCAAGCAGCATTTGCAAAAGCAGTGAAGATAATCACTACTGCCCTTGCTGAAGAGCTCAGTTATGCACTGGTTTCACACATTTATAATGTGGTTGTTCAGACTATTGTTTACACTGCAGTGCACGGTTTTCTCACATAAAATACTGAACAGCACTTTGTCTACTTGATTTCATCTGGAGAGGACCACCCAAAGCACTTCAAGTATCTGAATCTGCCACTATATAATCAGATTTTTCTACATGTGTCAGTTGATGGCCCCAAGCTTAATATTTAATTTTATTACCTTCATTATTATCATTCCAGATTTCACATACTAATTAGTACGAAGTCGGGAAAACCATCAGAGTAAGGTAACAATGCAGAATGAAGATACTTTACTTTCTGGAAATCCTCACTGAATATCCATTCATATTTAGCACTAAGCAGTGAAAAACCCTGTACGCAGTATTTTCAGATTTCGTAAACTTCAGTCTACCAGGCACTTCATGGAAAACCTAGCTCAGTTTCCTTTACTAAGAGTAGAGATCAGTGTCTTTAAGAACAGTCTGAGAGGTATCAGACAGGGTGCACATCACTGACGGCAACTACAGCGGCATCCCTAACGGTGAAGCAGCTTATCTCACGAACATTACAAGGAAGACACTGCAATGAGAAAGTAGTGGCTTGGTTCAGGTCGACCACGCAAGCTTGGCAACATCGCCTCTTTTCACCTCAAACGGTGAGATCTCTTTAAAACAAAACAAAAGAACAAACCAAACAAACAACAACAAAAAAACCAAAAAAAAAACCAAAAAAAAAA
>NW_010405621.1:933-3095 GCF_000710305.1 Buceros rhinoceros silvestris | reverse complement strand
GTGAAGAAGAAGATGGGCTGTGAGACCAGTGCCACATCCTGCTGGGACCCCTTCAGCGGCGAGGTCAGCATTTCGGAGATGCCCCACAGTGTCCATGGTTTCCCAAATGGGGAGGAACAACCTCCTCCTGCCTACCTTGGAGCCGCCAGTGCACAGTGAAGAAGAAGATGGGCTGTGAGACCAGTGCCACATCCTGCTGGGACCCCTTCAGTGGCGAGGGGGGGATTTCGGAGTTGCCGTCAGCAGGTCCTGGCAGGTAGGATCCAGAGAAGCTGCCATCCTTGCCGAGGACGGACACGACCATCCGGCAGCCGGTGTCGCTCCGCCATGACCCGGAGAGGAGACACTGCAAGGCCAGTGCTGTGGTTTGGGGTGCACAGCCGGGCAGGGGGGCACCCTGCTCCTGCCCCACCACCCTGGCTCTGCCCAGGGGTTCCCGCAGTGCTGGAGGATGCTGCCGGGCCCCCGTGTGAAGCTCTTGCCGCTGGCATCACCACCTCAGCACAAGCATCGCACCCACAGCACTCACTGCCTGCAGCCCAGCTGCTGCCCTGGGCTGTCTGCTGCTGCCACCAGGGGAGAGCAGGTCCTCCCCGTGCCAGAGCAGAGGTGAGCTGCTGCCCCTGAGCTCTGGGTGGGAAAGGGGCTTTCTCTGGGCCGTGGCTCTGTTTGCCTGTCTCTGGATGGAAGGCCACTGCGAGGAGCATCCTTGCAGCAGCGTTCCCCCCCTCCCAGCCTCTCTGCAGCTTCCCTCATCGCTGCACAGTGCTGGTCCCACCAGCTCTGGCAGTTTGACCCCACAGCCCCAGCAGCAGCCTCTGGGGGCTCACAGGGTGCCAGCCCTGGGCACGTTCCCATCACCATCCGTCCCCGTACCTTCCTCTCTGCAGGGGTGACACACATTGCCAGGGCCAGGGCAAGAGCCAGGGCCAAGACACCGCTCCCCATGGCCACGGGTCTGTGGAGTGCCCTGCACAGCTCCCTCCCAGCCCTGCATGCTGACCCCCTTTATAGGGCTGTAACCGGAGCCCGTGGGCTCAGGGCTGGCAGCCACAGGGCAGGTGGCCGGCTGGGAGGGTGCCCGGGACAGGGCAGCAGAGGTGAGGAGGTCTGCGTGACCCGGGCAGCGCTGGAGGAATGTGGGGATGAGCACGGCTGGGCAGAGAGACAGGGGCACGGGCTTTTTTAAGGCCCTTATAGCAGCCTGGAAAGCATCAAGTAACTTCCCTGGGAACCTGCCTCCCATGTGTGAGGGCTGGAAATCATCACCTGTTTAAACACCGAACCGCTCCCTGGACTGCTGGTGACACTGCCCAGCCAGGGCTACACCCCCGCGGTGCCACACATCCCTGGCAGAGGCAAGATGTGGCAGCTGCAGCACTGCACAGGCGGGAAGGCTTGTCCTGCCGACTGCTTGAGCAGCAACAACATTTCCCCAGCATCCTCCGGATTTTTTTCTTTTTTCTGCTTTGGCTTAGAGGAAGAAGCCCACCAGCTTGTTGCAGGGGCCTGAGAAACCCCCCCGTGGGATCTCCTGCTCTTGGCCTGGCTGCCACGCTCCATCCTTTCAGCCTGACACTAGCCCCTGCCTTTCTGCGCTGTTTGGCAGGGACAAGCTGCCCTGTGCGAGGTGCCAGGAGGTGGCAGCCACCACTCCACGTCATGGCAGCATGCGGTGTCCTGGGTGGGGCTGGGTCAGGCTTGACAGACCATACAGCTCTTTTACTGGGCACCCCGGGGCTGGGCTATATATGTACCACTTCTGCAAGAGGCTTCGTCTTCACCCACAGACCTGCCAAAACGCTTGCATGGAAAGAGCTGACTAAGCTTGGCAGGAGTCCACGGGGGCAGATAGAGCGGTACCACTTCGTCAGTGTGCTTCGCCTCCACCCACAGCCCTGCCAAAACGCTTGCATGGAAAGAGCTGACTAAGCTTGGCAGGAGTCCACGGGGGCAGATAGAGCGGCACTGCCAAAAAGCAGCGGCAGAGAAGGGTAAAATCCCTGACCGTAACCCAGACAAAAGGCACAGGCTGTGATGGGACACAATGGGGTGCAATGGGACATGATGGGACACGATGGGACACGATGGAGTGCAATGGGACACAATGGGGGACGATGGGACGCGATGGGCCACGAAGGGTCACGCTGGGGACCGACGGG
>NW_010405621.1:0-742 GCF_000710305.1 Buceros rhinoceros silvestris | reverse complement strand
AAAGGGGGTGTGATGGGACACAATGGGACACACTGGGGTGCGATGGGACACGATGGGACGTGATGGGACACGATGGGACGTGATGCGGTACGGTGGGACATGATGGGGTGCGATGGGACACAATGGGATGTGATGGGGTACGGTGGGATGCGATGGGACACGATGGGACATGATGGGGTGCAATGGGACACGATGGGGTATGATGGGATATGATGGGACACGATGGGACATAATGGGATAAAATGGGGTGTGATGGGACACAATGGGACACAGTGATGGGGTACGGTGGGACATGATGGGGTGCGATGGGACACGATGGGACGTGATGGGGTACGGTGGGACATGATGGGGTGCGATGGGACACGATGGGACGTGATGGGGTACGGTGGGACATGATGGGGTGCGATGGGACACGATGGGACGTGATGGGGTACGGTGGGACATGATGGGGTGCGATGGGACACGATGGGACGTGATGGGGTACGGTGGGACATGATGGGGTGCGATGGGACACGATGGGACGTGATGGGGTACGGTGGGACATGATGGGGTGCGATGGGACACGATGGGACGTGATGGGGTACGGTGGGACATGATGGGGTGCGATGGGACACGATGGGACGTGATGGGGTACGGTGGGATGGGGGCTTTGCCGTCGCGCACTGGACTGCGGGTGCGGTGCAGCGCCGAGGACGCGCTTTGCCGAGCTCTCGCTCCCGCTCCCGCTCCCGCTCCCGCTCCC
>NW_010405620.1:1934-3701 GCF_000710305.1 Buceros rhinoceros silvestris | reverse complement strand
GTTGCATTCGGCAGCTGGTGCGCTTGGGGGGGTGTCGGGGGTGTCTGTTGCACGAGTACTGACAGCACCATGTTTTTACATGCCTGAACTGCCAGAAAGCTCTGCTCTGCTTCGAGTTCACCCAGCTCGCCTTTCAGCGGAGAAAAAGCCCGGCGTCACGCGGCGCTTCTCCCCAGTTCCCAGTGCTGCGGGTCACAACACTGGGAACTCTTCCCCAGTTATAACGCACCAGTTTGATTTGCCACTCAGGTTATGGGGATTAACCAGCTCAGCCAGCGTGTGTTTGCAGTGCTTGACGTAAATACCCTTTACCCCGGCCTGCTCAGTGTGCGGTGGCGCTTTTGGTGCGTAGTGAGTCCTCTCTAGTGCTTGCTGGTTACTGCTGCTTTCCAGGCTGAACACTAACCACTCACCCCAAAGGTTCTCCCTCTGTTTCCACCCCCTGAATCGAGGGCTGACTTTCTGCCGAGAGCTGGGAACTTGCTGCAGCAAACCTTCTGCCTGGGTTTCCCTTCTTAGGGTGGGTCATCTTGTACCCATGTGCCTCCTCTTCCCGCCGAGCTGGGAATAGTGGTGTTTGCTCTGAAGTACTGAGGCTGTGGACCCTCCGTGCAGGAGGCAGGTACAGATTGCCTTTATTTACTGGCACAGAGGCAGCAAGGTGCCAGCTCTGTGGCGGCAGGAGCATGTCCCCCTCCGGTCAGGATCTTCCTGTTCTGAGCTAATTCGCTTGGTGCTAGGTGAGAATCACCAGCCCCGAATCACCGCCAAATCTGCAGCGTGGCCAGAGCGGGGGAACGTTTCCAGTCCCAGCAGCCAAGCGGTCCCTGCAGGGAGGGAGCACCTCGCCTCTGGTCAGGAGCGGCTCCTGCCTGCTTTGCCTGCCCCCAAACCAGTATGGGTTCGGGTGTGTAGCCCCCAAACCAGTATGGGTTCGGGTGTATATCCAGTGCTGCTGCAGTAGCCCAGGTAAAGCTCCCTCCGTAGCGAGGTGCAGACGCGATGAGCTATCCCTGCCCCTCTCCAGAAGACTTGGCCTGGCTGTCCCCAGCCTGTCCCAGCCGTTTGCTGGGACTCTGCAGCACTTTTTCCCTCTCCAGCCAGCTTCGCAGCTGGCACTCTGTGACACCTCTGTGACATCTCTGTTCCTCTGGTTCAGTCGCAAGCTTCCAAGGACTGTTTCCTGCTTTCAGTTCCAGACAGTCCATGCTTGTCTTCCAGCACCGCCCGGGCCGTGCTGTCTAGCAGGACCACAGTCTAAATTCTATCCCTCTCTTTTCCCCCTGCTCCCTCTGGTACCTGTGTTCTGGGAACCCTCGTGTGTTGCCGTGTGAGCAAAGCCGGCCGTGACGTGGCAGCAAGAACCGCGGTGCCCTTCTGCTGTTGGAGCAGACACGTGTACACACGTGGTCTCTTCCAGCTGGGAGCACAGCTTCCTCTAACCTCGGGCTCGTTACAGAGCTGCCTCTGCACCAGGGGCTGGGGTGAACCTCTGGTACCTGTGTTCTGGGAACCCTCGTGTGTTGCCGTGTGAGCAAAGCCGGCCGTGACGTGGCAGCAAGAACCGCGGTGCCCTTCTGCTGTTGGAGCAGACACGTGTACACACGTGGTCTCTTCCAGCTGGGAGCACAGCTTCCTCTAACCTCGGGCTCGTTACAGAGCTGCCTCTGCACCAGGGGCTGGGGTGAACTGCCTGGCTACCAGCTGCTGCCTCAAAACCTCCAGGGTTTGAGGCGGGTTCTCCCCGTTTTTCGGGCAGCAAGGCAA
>NW_010405620.1:548-1785 GCF_000710305.1 Buceros rhinoceros silvestris | reverse complement strand
CCGGCTTGTCACGTGTGTCCGGTTATATTTAGACTTAAGATACTTAACTACTTTGGCTTATACTGATGTCTGCGGGAGAGGGATAATTCCTGGCATCGCAGAAAATAATTCATTAACGCCAGAGCAGCAGAGCTCTCCTTTGGAAGAGCCGACCTACAGAGCTTTCGCTGTCAGGGCACTCGGGGCTCTGCTGCAGCATCAGCTCGTCACGCTGTGTGGCGGCTGCTCGCTCGGGGAACCGAACGAAGCTGTCCTGGAGGAGGTGATGAACCTTTGCTGCTCTTCTGCTCTCCACAAGCCTTCTTTACCGGGTTGTCAGGGGCTAAGACAGCCTTCCCGGGCTGGAGGAGGAGAATCGCCCCCAAATGTGAGGGGTTCCCGGTGCCCTGGCACGAGCAGGTGACCGGGCTCATTGCAAACGCCTGGTCCGAACAAGAAGCTCGCGGTTGTGCCTCGGTGCCTCTCTCCAGTCCGAGTACAACCCCCCCAGCGGAGAGGTGACAACCCCGTAAGGAAGGCTTGTTCCCATTTACTCTGTTACCCGAAGGGCTGTTGGTGCAGCATGTAGAGGTGGGACTCCATTGGCTCTCAGGTTAAACTCCGTATTTAGCGGCTCTCAAGTTAAACTCAGTCTGATGAAGCCGAGAGGGACAGTCTCCCAACTTTGGGGTGACGTTCAAAGCGGGTTATGGCACGTTGGTTCTGTGAAGACCATCGTAGCAGTGCTGGGAGACCGTGGAGCGCCAGGAACCGCCTCTCGAGGAATCAGGGGCAGGTGGGTGGCATCGCCGCCTCCCAGGGAAGTCCTCAGCGGCAGCTGAGCTGGCTTGCTGCGCTCCTTGCAGAGCGGTGGGTGTTTGCCCGCTCTGGACGGGCTCCGGCTCGGAGCCAGGGTGCCCCTCCGTCCCGCCAGTCACAGCGCGGCGTGGCTGTGGCCTTTCTGAGCGGCGTGACGTGACGTTCGGCCCCTTCACAACCCGAGAGCCAAAGAGTTCCGCAGCCTGGCCTTCCCTGCCCTCCCTCCCGCCTGCATGACTGTGCCGGTGCAGCAAACCGACCTGATCTCACGGTACTCTGGTGTCTCTTTCCTCCTTCTCTTTCCTCTTTTTCTCCTCCTTCCCCCTGACTCGGGCCTGCAGATCGCTCGTGAGGCTGAGGCCGCAATGTTTCATCGCCAGCTGTTCGAAGAGATTTTCCGCCTCAATGTTAACAACAGGGACCCTGCTGATGCCATGGC
>NW_010405620.1:0-299 GCF_000710305.1 Buceros rhinoceros silvestris | reverse complement strand
TTCCTTTGTACCCCCCGTGGTGCTTCAAGCCGCCGCGTAACCGCAGCGGTGCGAGCCGAGGTCTCTGTGGCAGGCAGGGCCCACCTCCCCCCGCCCCGGGTAGGCAGGAGCAGAGTGAGAGTGCCTGGCAGTTGGCATGGATGTCACCCGAGTGTGGGCGCGGCAGTTGGTCCTGCCATTTCGGATGAGAACCCTGGAGACCCTCCTCTGCGAGGCCGCTGGCACAGCCAAGGATTGAGGCTGCCGAACTCAACCGAATTGGCAACCCTTCGTGGCAAAGGCCGGCAGCGCTGCTGTGA
>NW_010405619.1:4487-5584 GCF_000710305.1 Buceros rhinoceros silvestris | reverse complement strand
GGATGCTGCGCCCTGCGGGAAGGATGCCTGCGGGGACAGGGATGACTGGGAAGCGCTGGCTGCGCAGCCAAACCTCTTCACCAGACAGGTTCGCAGTGCCGGCGCAGAGCCAGGGACGCTGGCTCGCCGTCCTCAGCCCCTTCAAAGACACCCAGTTGCTCTGACACGTGTGTAACCGTGACCTGCCTCATCCACGTCGAAGACTGGGAAAGCTGTCCTCCCACAGCAGCCTAGCCGGGACCTTGCACCACTCCGAGCTCGCAGTTACAAGGCCAACAATCAGGCTCCTAAATTCCCTGGTCTTTGGCTGAAGAGCTGTCCCACCTGCCACACTAGCAGCATGCCCCTCGCCAAGGCAAAGCCGTTGGGACACAAGTGCCAGGGCTCAGCCTTCCCTGCCAGCCGCTGAGTGGCTGATGCGTCCCTGAGGTTTTGGGGATGCCTTTCCCCACAGGGGACAGGAGAGGGATGGTACTCCTGCTTCAACCACAGCCAAGAAGGGATGTTCCAGCAAGGCCATCAGTGGGAGCTGGTGCTCCTGGAGAGGAGCTGGTGTGGGGTAGAGAGGGGAGCAACCACTTTGGGCCCTTGGGAGGTGCCAGCAGCTCCCAGATGAGTCACACGAGGTCCCTGCTCCAGCCTTACTCCATCTGATGCAATCAGCAGGTGATGAAGACTCACCATGCCAGTTCACCTCCAATTCCCCATTGGACTAAAACCCTGCAATGGGTGATGTGATGGGTGATGCGATGGGTGGGATGACCAGCAGCAAACTCTCCGACATCGTGCTGCCAGAAACGGGGAACCCCCCACTGCCTCGCCAGTGTGAAACCAGGCAGGTCGGCACAGGGGATGGCCAGCAGCGGGACCTGCTCCCCTCTGTGCCGTGTCCTTCGCACCCTCCCAAATCTCCATCCTATGGGGGGTCACAACAACCCTTCTGGCCTGGAAGGGATTAGGGAAGGACCCTGTGGGGCCACCCTGTGAAGCCACCCCATCACAGCTCGCCAGCACACACAGCCAGCGGGAACCACCTCGGTGCGCCTTGAAACCATCCCCGGGCGCCTGCCACAAGCTACCGCCAGCAAAGCTCATCC
>NW_010405619.1:2751-4070 GCF_000710305.1 Buceros rhinoceros silvestris | reverse complement strand
AGGAATTATGGTCTGTACAAAAGACAATGACAGTGAATCTTGTTACTGGCTTTTCAGCAAACGTAATTCCTTTTTATTAGAAAATTAAAGGGTATGAAAAGCTTTCCAAGGCTGAAGAGCTGAAATGTGCTTTCATAAAATATGCGGCGTCTGATAAAACGGATTTGCTTGTCTGCCTGCCCCAGCCCCCTCCCCCTCCTGGTTATTATTCCTACTAGCAAGGTGGTGCCTTTTGCCAAAACACCGATCCCGACGTGGCCAGCTCGTGCTCGCGGAGACCCCTGGGGACCAGTGCTGCCCCCGGTCATCCGGCTGCGAGGCACCGAGCAGCTTGTGTCTGTTTGAGCCCTGCTTTGGGGTTTCCGTTAGCTAAAAAAAGCTCTGTGGGGTAGTTCTTCCCCTGCAGGTTTGCAGGTGAAGGCTGAGGATGACCCAAACCATCACCCCAAACCCAGCCGTGAGGAGAGGTGAAGCCAGGCAATGGTGGGTAGACAGCGACGGACTTACCCAGCCACTGCGCAAACAGCAACTCTGAAAAGCCTTCTGGGGACGCCCTCCCCAAGGGAAAGCCGTGCTGCCCTCCCATGAGCCAGCACCCGGCGGCGTATGAGAGGTGCCGAGGGCCTGCGAGCCGCTGGCACCGGGCTGCGGGCAGCTAAGGTAACAGGAGAATCTCATTTTCATCCCTTTAACTGTTCCCTGTCTCTGGCTCTTTCATTTTTCTGATGGTCCGAGTCAACAATCCAGGTTTGCGAGGTTAAAGGTTTCTCACTCTCTCTTGCTCGGGCTTACAGCGCCAGCACAGGCACGGGGGACCGCGGCACCGTGGAGTGATGCCGGCAGGCAGTGCTGCCTCTCCCATCTTTCGCGGGCAGAACCCCCCTCATCAGCCCTCCAGGGACAAGGACCAGGACACCACAGCCTGGCTCAACCCTCCGGGTTTTGTATTTCCATTGCTGGTGACAGCTTTGCCTCTGTGAGTCCCAGGGGATGAGTGGCAGAGGTCACCACGGCACAGGGGTGGGGGACGGGGACTTCACTGTGACCACCGTGCTGGCAGGCACCCTCCAACAATTTGTCACCTCTGTCCTGATGGAGACTGGGGAGGCAAATCAATGTCCCCTGGGTGCCATCGGAGAGCTGACGCCTCAGCTGGAAGAGGACCCAGCAGCCTTGCCCAGTGACCCCAAGTGACTCCAGCCATGGCAATGTGACACAAGGGCAGGCAGCGAGGGGACGGCAGCACCCGCCACAGCATGCAGGACAAGCTGCTGGACTCAGGCCCATTGGGCCGGAGGGGACAGGGACCAGCAGCGGAC
>NW_010405619.1:2287-2610 GCF_000710305.1 Buceros rhinoceros silvestris | reverse complement strand
GCCAGCGTCCAGGCAGCTCCCTGCCACCATGCTGAGCACTGACACCGCCTTGATGGGAAGATGCAACCCCAGCAGCAACCCCACTTGTGCCACGGGAATGCGCATCCCTCCGTGCCCCCTCGCAAACAAACACGTCATGACCCAGCTACGGCGCCTTCTCCATTCCACACCATCCGTCCCAGCGGCCATGGCCTCCCCGTGTCACCGGCAGCGCCGGGCATGTGACGCCTCACCAGCTATTACCACAGGAAGAGCTGTACTGCTACAGCAAACCTCCCCGCTCAGCCCTGCTACAAATCAGGGCCAGGCGGCAGCGCTTTTAG
>NW_010405619.1:1444-2157 GCF_000710305.1 Buceros rhinoceros silvestris | reverse complement strand
GCGCGTGCGCTAGGAGACCGGGCCTGCCGCTACGTGCTCCTGCTCCTAATGTCCTCCCCGACTCGCTCAACAGGGACACAGAGGAGAGCGACGTGGTGCGATGGTGCCTTGGCCCCACTGCCCGTCCAGCGGGGTGCTGCCCGACCATCCTGCTCTCCCGTAGTCACGCCAGCTCCGAGCCAGGGCCGGCAGCGCCGAGGGTTAAGGCCAGGGAGGCTCAGCCGGGGATGTTTTCTCCCCTGGGGTTGCTCTGGCTTTACCTTTAACATCTGCAAACGTGGTTAAAAGTTTTGCCGAGCCTATTTTTAGAGCCTCTCACCACATGCAATTTCTCCATCGTGAGACAGGAAACGCTTAAGGCCGGGGAGGCTCAGCCGGGGATGTTTTCTCCCCTGGGGTTGCTCTGGCTTTGCCTTTAACATCTGCAAACGTGGTTAAAAGTTTTGCCGAGCCTATTTTTAGAGCCTCTCACCACATGCAATTTCTCCATCGTGAGACAGGAAACGCTGATGAGGTTGTTCGCCACGGAGCTGCTTTCTCCTCCCTGGACGGGCTCCGAGCTCCTCCAATCCGCGCGGTGCTGCCATGCCACCAGCCGCCGTCTCCCGGCAAGGGGACCGCGTCCTGTAGCAGCAGCTATGGCAAGGGTGACAAACCATCTGAGGGTGCTGGCCTCTGCCAGCACGGTGGTTGTGGCGGTGTCCCCACGGGCA
>NW_010405619.1:839-1261 GCF_000710305.1 Buceros rhinoceros silvestris | reverse complement strand
GTCCCACTCAGCCCGAGCATCTTTCAGAGGAAAACCCAACCACTGCAACGGAAAGACAAAACCCAGAGGGTCGAGCCGGCCCTTGGCACTGCAACCCTTGTCCACCAGCTTGCCCTGTGCCTCGGCATCCCCAAAGCAACAGCACTTTGCTTCGCTGCCCACCCTGGTGCAGCGCTAAGGGCTCGGTGGCTGCTGCATCTCCTTGACGGTGGGATGCATCGGTGCCTCGGCACTGGGCGTGGGCACTGCCAGCAAATGGACCCCGGTGGGGACACCCGCCACCCACCCTTGTGCTCACTGCCCCCGGCACATGCTGCTCGGTGTGTCCCTGCCATCACGCGCCATACGAAATGCTCTGGAACCAAAGCAGAGCCCGGCTGCCCCATGGGGCACCGGCTCTTCCGCCGCCCGTCACACCCCCG
>NW_010405619.1:383-719 GCF_000710305.1 Buceros rhinoceros silvestris | reverse complement strand
GCCGCCTGTCACAGCCCCGTGCCTGCATCCATGGCAAGGGCTCGACAGGCCGGGAGCGCGGTGGCGGCCGGGCGGCACCGGGTACCTGCTGTTTGAATGTCAACACCTCATTTATACATCTTGATTGGCTCTCATCAGCCATGCTGCGTTACACCCGATTGCTCCGCGCCGACGCGGGGTGCCAGACTGCAGCGCGTAATTTCATTTAATTGGCCCTCCATCTGAAGCAAAACAGAAATAGAGGGATAAAGAAACAATAAAGCATCCACCCCCCTAAGAACAACAACAACAACAAAAAAAAAGAAAATCTCTGTGTTTTGGGGGTTGGTTTTCTTT
>NW_010405619.1:0-225 GCF_000710305.1 Buceros rhinoceros silvestris | reverse complement strand
GGTTTTCTTTAGCAGCCCTTGCTGGGGGAAGCACCTTCCTGGCAGTGCCGGACTCTGTGTGAGATGCTTTGCCACCCCATGGCGTGCTCATGCTCCCCCTCGTCCCACGACAAGCCCTGTGTTTGTGACACGCTCGCCTGTGCTCCTTCCCCCGCCTGATCTCGCAAACCACTGAGGCTGAAATTTCAATTAAGAAAGAGAAATAATTACCCGCCGCTCCACATT
>NW_010405618.1:0-5667 GCF_000710305.1 Buceros rhinoceros silvestris | reverse complement strand
ACGGCATCTTCGGGGTCAAGCTGAGGGGTCACAAGGGTCAATCTCTCTCTTTTCTTCAACGTCCGGTGTCTGAGGAGGACTCTGTCCGTTCTGCCTTCGATCCCAATCCGTGTGTTCCTGAATCCAGTTCTGGAATCCAGCTCCTGCATCCAGTGTCCGTCTGCTGCTGAGCCCAGCCTGGGCCTTCCCCAGTGCTGCCACAGCATCAGCAGTGACGGGGACGTGGTGCCATCACAGGGGCTTGGGTTCGGTATTGGTATTGTATGTATTTGCAGGTATTTCATTTTACTGTTACTGTTTCACTACAGCAGTTCCAGTTTTCTTTCCCAATCCATAAGTCTCTCTCCCTTTGGGAATGAGGGAGGGGGGTCAACAGAGAGCATGTGGCATTCGTCTGGTGGCCCAGCTCTACCTCATGACACAGGAGTTGCCCCAACCTATGGGCAGGACCTTGCACTTGGCCTCATTGAACCTCACGAGGTTCGCACAGACCCGCCTCTCCAGCCTGTCCAGGTCCCTCTGGATGGATCCCCTCCCTCTAGCGTGTCAACCACACCACTCAGCTTGGTGTCACCTCCAAACTTGCTGAGGGGGCCCTTGATCTCACTGTCCATGTCGCTGACATGTACCCTGTAGCTCTAGAACAAGGGGTCTCTTGGGCTGGAGGAGGTCTGTGCTGCCCAGAAGGTGAGCCCCATCGCACACATGCGCAGCCTGCAAGCAGCAGGGTAAAACAGCCCAGCCCCACTTCGCTGGCGGGGTTTGGATGGAGGATGTTGTCAGATGGACCCGTGCATGAGCATAGGCTCTCCACAGATCCAGACCAGCCCCGTGGCACGGCCCCCTGACTGTCACCACAGCCTAGGGATGAATGGGGCAGGACTGTTCCTCTGGGAGGTGGATGTGGTTGAGAAGGTCCCTGTGGTAGAAGGGGAAGGATGGAGTGAACAGTGTGAGGTGGTGTGAGGCTGGTGGGATGGGGACATGCCAAACTGGCTCATCTGGGGGAGGGGGGACATGTCTCCACACTCTGATTCACCACCCTGGCTGTGGAGGAAGCCGTGCCACTCACTTTCTCCTGCTGCATGCGCTCCTGCTCATGACACCATGCTCTGTGTATGAGAAGATCCAGTTTTTCCCACTCGATGAGTGAAGGCAGCTAAGATCGTGCATGGCTGCGAGCCAGGGCCTTATGGCAGAGAGATGGTGTGATAAGGGAGGGTGGGTCTGTCTCACTTGGAAGGTGGAAGATGTATCCTCTCTCCTTTCATTCCTCGCTGGGGTGTTCTTGCTTTGTGGTGATCCCAAGTAATCAGTGACAGGATGAGAGGAAACGGCCTCAAGTTGTGCCAGGGCAAGTTTAGGTTGGACACAAGGAACCATTTCTTCAGGCTGCCCGGGGTAGTGGTGGAGTCACCACAGAGCCATAGAATGCTTTGGGTTGAAAGGGACCTTCAAAGCTCATCCAGTCCAACCCCCTGCAGGGAGCAGGGACATCTGCAACTAGAGCAGGTTGCTCAGAGCCCCAAGGGCCAACCTGACCTGCAATGGTGCCAGAGAAACATTGGAAACACCTGGAGGGGTTGACCAGCTGTGTCAAGGTGGTGCTGAGGGACAGGGGTTAGTGGTGACCTGGCAGTGCTGGGGGAACAGTTGGACTTGATGATCTCAAAGGTCTTTCCAGCCTAAATGTTTCTATGATTCTGATCACCTCTCCTCAGTAGTAGGAAGGCTCTCAGGCTGGCTGGTGGACCTCCACCACCACCTTTTATCCCATTACAAATCTTCTGTGCTTCACAAGCACAGCTCCCACTGGCAAAATGCATAAAGGAGGTGGAGCAGAGGATGCCTTCTCCTGGGCAAGGGATCTCCTGCTCCTCCTGTGATGATGTGATGCCCCTTGCACTGATCCAGACTGTAGAGATATCCCAAAGTCTTTAGTCTAGAGTTAGGGAGGAAGCAGGGGGCGTTGAGGACTTGTCGTAGGAGTAGCTTGTCTTTGGGAAGCTCTTCTCACGGCAGATGAGCCAGGCCAGCTGCAAAGCTCTCCTCCTAGCACAGTCCTGAGTTCAGGTTGTGCTGGACCATGAATGCCACGGCAGATCTGATGTCATCCCAAGACAGATGGGGTGACAAGCCCAGGGATGGGACCTGTGTGTCCCTGTGAAGTGGGTGGAGGCTGGGTTGATGGTAGCAGTCCTGAGTCACCACCTCCTGCAGCCTGCCAGGATCTCTTGCTTCTCTGAGGTTGCCTTGGGTGGATCATGGCTGGGCTGTGGGACAGGAACAAGCTCTTTTCTGGTGGTATTTCATCCTTGCTTGTGGGTGGTGGCACAGTTTTAGGTTCCCCTTGGTGAATTAGACCTACATCCACCCATGCAGCACAAGGAAAGAGATGGGTTCCTGCAGATCATCCCCTTTTCTGGTCCGTTTTCCTTTGTCATCCTCCATGATCATTGCCCCACTCCTTGCCTCCCTTTCTCCCTCCTTTCACTCAAGGTCAATGGGGTGGCCTTGCTGGATGACCTGAGAGGGAGCACGGCCAGCAAAGGACACTTGTTGGTGAACATCAGACATGTGCAGAGAGCGCCCATCCCACCTCTGCCTCCGAAGCGGAATGTGAGGAACCTCCCTCCCTGCTGCAGTGGTGTTGTTGAGCCGGTAGCACAGGCATTGTTCCACTCTTGGGGTGCAGGGTGGCTCTCTCAGAGCTCCACCCCTTCATAGCATCAGCAGGACTTTGATTTTGCCCCTTTCCAGACTGATGAGGAGTGGGGTGGAGCAGGGCAGACTCTTCCTCTTCCTTGCAGTGGAGCACGATTATCTGGGAGCTTTGACTCATTAATGACTTTGTGAGTCAAAGAACAACGCTGCTTTTGCAGGGCTTGGCCAAGGGTGACCCACCTCCTCGTGACCCACCTCCTCGGTCCTTGCACCCACCCAGGCTGATCTTGCTCTGACCATCACACCCAGCTTAGCAAACGGAGCAGGTATTTCTCCTGAGTGGCAACCCAAACCCTGCAGCTCTTCCTCCCCATCAGTTCACCTGGGCCTGAGCTGCGATGCAGGAACCTGCCAGTCCACATAGGAAAGGGGAATTCAGGTAATCACTGTGCTGAGATGCAAATGGGATTGGGGCCTGTTTTCAGGTGGTTGGAGGTGCCTGCATCCACATGGGTCCATCCTCGTCCTCCCCAGACCTTGCAAAAACATGCCAGGGAAAAATGAACAACCTGGACATCACTGGGCAATGCTGAAAACTGGGGGAGACCTGGCTGTAGGGCTTGGAGCTACAGCCATGGACTGATCCTGCCAGGAGTGTCCAGTCCCTGGCAGTTTGGGGTGTCCAGCGTGGTCTGCAGCTGGGCTCAGCATGGTCAGGGTGGAGATCCATTTGCCACAGGTGTTTTCCTGAGGTCAGGAAAACTTTTGAAGTACCACCTTCTGGAGCAGGGACTGATGGCTGATGGATGCAGGAGGTTTCCTGAGATGTGAGGAAACACTTGCGAATTCCTGTCAGGCAGCCAGACGCTCCCTCACCTCAGTAACACCACTGGGCTCTGCCTGAGCCCTCCCCTCCCACCCCAGGAGAAAGAGCCTCATGGAGCCTGGGTGTTCTCGTCCCGTGCAGGACCCAGCACCAGTGCAAGGATGGACTGGCAAAGCCAAGCCCCCAAAGCCTCCACAATCACATCTCTCCAGAGCTGGGCATCCAGGGCAGCTCCTTGACCTGATAGAATCAAAGACTTACGGAATGGTTTGTGTTGGAAGGCACCTTCAAAGCTCATCCAGTCCAACCCCCTGCAGGGAGCAGGGACATCTGCAACTAGAGCAGGTTGCTCAGAGCCCCAAGGGCCAACCTGACCTGCAATGGTGCCAGGGATGGGGCTTCTCCCACCTCTCGGGGCAACCTGGGACAGGGTCTCACCACCCTCAGTGTCAAACATTTCTCCCTTCTCTCTGGTCTGAATCTCCCTCTTCCGGTTGAACCCATCACCCCTTGTCCTGTCCCAACAGCCCGTGCCCTTGGAAATAGCCCCTCCCCAGCTTTCCTGTAGCCCCTTTCAGCACTGACAGGCCGCACTAAGGTCTCCCCGCAGCCTTCTCGGCCCTCTCCAGCTTTCCTGGAGCCCCTTTCAGCACTGACAGGCCGCACTAAGGTCTCCCCGCAGCCTTCTCTGCTCCAGGCTGGACACCCCCAACTCTCTCCCCTCTCCTCCCAGCAGAGGGGTTCCAGCCTCTGGTGGTGTGTGGATCACAGCAGAGGGGTGAGGATTGGGAAGGATGGTGCGGAGGGATGTCTTTGGAAAGAAGAAAAAAAGAATTTATAAATAGTAAATGAAAAATTTCCCTAAACAGAGGTCAAACCAGTTTGTCCATGACAGCGTGTGCCTCGGCTGCCTGGTGACTAATGCATGGAAAATGTGATGCCCCGCTGCATCGATGCTCTCAGGGCCACCACGGCCTTGTCCCATGGCCGGGGACCCACCATGTCCCTGTTAGGGATGGGACATTTGCCAACAGGGAAAAGCTGGGTGTTGCCACACCTATTGTTTACAGGGACCAAACCCGAGCTGAGAGCTGAAGGAGGGCACCCAGATTCCTCCTCATCCTTTAGGGGTGCTCCAAGTACATCATGCCTCCCTTAGCAGAAACGGGCAGAGAGTGAAAACAGGCAAGGCTTTGGTAGCAACCTCCACTCATTCAACAAAATCCACAGAAACCAAACAAGACAAGGGACACACATGCAAGGTGGGATGAGAGCTCCTCCTGGCCCAGAGCCATGGTCTGTCTCTGCCGGTATCCGTCCGCTGGCTGGGGCCGAGGTGGGGCTGCTCGGGAGGAATGCAAGGCGAGGGCCAAGCATTGGGTAATGCTTTCCGCATAATATTCTCTCAGTTTCCGCCAATTTGCTGCTTCGGGACTTCCTGAGCCAGATGATGTATCTATATCTTTCTGTTTAGCTGCACTCGAGGAGATGAGGTGATCACACGTGTGGTGTTTCATGGAGGAGGCACCGTTTGAGCCCCAGGGCTGCTTTAAATACAATAAATGTGGTGCAGAGAGCGATGTAAAATCAGCCTCCTCCTTCTCCTCCTCCTCCTCTCTGCTGGGTGTAACGCGGAGGGCTGAGCAGGATTCAGCCCTGGGGCCAGTGGGTTTCCACATGAGGCTGCAATATGAAACATCTGGAGGACATCAGACATAAAGAGACTGAAATGCTCTAGGAAAGAGACTGAAATGCTCTGACTAGGAATGGGTCCAAACTGCCCTTCGCAGACTCAGACGATCACACACACACACACACACACACACACACACACACAGTCTCACCCCAAAGCTCTGTTAGGACTTCGGTCGGGTTTTTGCTGTCAGCGCATCCTGTCCAGGAGCACCTGGGGTTTGCAGGTGGGACCTATCCCGGGCACATTTTATGGGTGTTCTTGGTCACGAGCTGGGGTTCGCAGCTCCTGTGATCTGCCGCCTGCTCTGTCTCGCCGGCATCCGCCAAGACTCATTTGTTTTGGGGGTTTCACACCCCTCCAAGCAGCTGTGTTGGAAATACAAGGTGATTCCCACCTTACCAGGAGCAGTCACTCTCCTCTACCATGTTGATTAAGCCATAAGGTGGAGCAATAGACCAAAATTCATCACCCCCACCCCCTT
>NW_010405617.1:37115-50268 GCF_000710305.1 Buceros rhinoceros silvestris | reverse complement strand
CCTGTGCAGTGGGGGAGAAAAACATGACAATTCCCCCGTGCCCCCCGAAAGGCCGCCAAAGCTTAACCTGTTCGTGAATTTTTTCTGGCAAACCAGCCCCTCTGAAACCTCTTCGTAGGGGACAAGTGTCGGGTATGTTTGAAGGGTCTTAAAGGTGATTAAACCGGGCTAAACGTGCCCGCTTGGGAGAGGGGTTCAGCGCCTGGGTGCCGGGGGAGGCTGCCCTGAGGCACGCTGAACCCGGTCAGGTGCGGCGCTTTGGTGCCTGCCACCTACTGCTGCAGGACTGAAAAATAAATGAGAGGCTAGAGACAAACTTCAGGCCACTAGCACCTCTTTGCATTACCAAATACTCTGGAAAAGATACAACTCCTTTGAAAGTCAGTTTTGAAAGGCATCACTGCGTGCTCTGCTTAATTAAAGTTCTTACAGCTTTCTCTTGTTGAATAAATTATGCATGTGATCTATGAATTTTCATATTTTCATAGAAAGGTGACAGCTCTGATTTCCGTTAAGATAATCTGAGCGTAAGCAATCTAGTGAGTTTGTTCTTGAATGGAAAATGTCAGAAGGATTTAGATATAATTGCTATTCTTTATGCTTCATCAGTGAAGGCAGTGGCATTTTTGCATTGTGGAAGGATGTAGCACTATATTTTCCCATCTGAAGGTTTGTTGTATGTTCACTTCCTTCAGCTTTTTCGGCGTGTTACTTGTTTTCAGTTCAGTGACACGGTGACAGGTATGTGTTCTGATATGTTTTGGCATGGAGTGTTCAAAATGCTTAGTGGCTGCATTACAGCTAATAAAAACTAATTATCCATTTCAGTAGCCAACTGGGTAAACACAGAGTGTCTTCAGAACTCTATAATCTGTGTTCATCAAGCATCCATAATAGAAACATCTTCTTTCCTGCATGGGCAGTTGCTTCACGCTGGTTTGCTAGGTTTACTTTCTGTTTCATGCTTCGTAGCTTGAACAATAATGCATAGTTTTGTATTTTGTTTCTGTTGAAGGGGGTAAAAGGGCCACGTAATTAGTTCACCCAGATCTCCTGTCTTATCAGTCTGCAAATAGGTTATTGATGGGACTTTTTGATTCTGTTCTCTCCTTCCTCAGTCTCTGCCTGCAAGGTACATAGCAGCAGCAATATAACCCTCTTCACTATCTATTAACCCAGCAAACCGAATCTGAGATTGACAGGCAATTTAATTTGCATATCCATCCATTTGCTGACTTTTTTTTCTGGGTCAGATAACAAGAAGATGTTTGCATCCTGATGATAGTCAACTTTCTGCATCTAGACAGTAGTATGTCCGAGTACAGCCTCGCCAGAGGAGAATAGATGATTTAGTGATTGAAGATACTGGTACACAAGACCAGGGCTGTGACATCTCTTTTTGTCAGGTTGTTGGGTTTTTTTCATCTGTGTTATCACAGCATTTGGGAACCTTCATTACAGGCTAGGTTTCTGCTGTGCTCAGTGTTGCATTACCGAGGCTTTTTTTCTGTGGGCTTTGCAGGGGGTGTCTGTAGGTCATGGCTAGGTGACTGAGGAAAAGGACAAAGAAAAAACTGTCAGCTGGTTATGTGGGAATCCTCATCTGGAGAAAAGGGCGGTTGCATGTCTTTAAACAGGAAAGTTTTAAACTTATTTTCATCCTCCTAGTACTAAACATTAGGGAAAGGAAACAAAAAGTGTTTGAGTCATGTAATTCCTTGTCGACTCCTCCAGCCTTCAGCAAAAACACATCAGCTGCTTTTTGGGATCCTGTGCAGTTCATGAGACAGGATAATTTTCTTGTCTGGGTAAATGAGTACCCCTTAGAGATCCTACTCTGTCTGCTGCTCAAAACACAGGCAGAATCCATGGTTTGATTTCCACCGGTAGGTCAGCTTGAAGTCAAATTGGAGCTAGCTTCTTGTGAGAGTGGATGTGGCTGGTCTGACCTGCTGTAATTGGCCAAAACTATCTTTAAGTAGTATTTGCTGATAAACTAAAATTCACTTTCCTGATCTCACTGGAAATACTTTGTTAAATTACTCTTTATTTTAAAATTAAAAGTCCATCTAGTCTCTAGAGTAAGCTTTTGGTTTCACTTGTTACCTCACCAGCAGTGTGCTGTTAAATCAGGGACAGTTCTCGGTCCTCTTTCCTCTTTGTGCCTGGAATAAGACAGGTTTGAGTTTGCAGAGAGGGAGGGGTGAATACAGTGATTTGTTTAAATAAAAATAACGTGCAGCAGTTTGCTTATGTTAACTGGTCAAGGAGATGGTATTACTTACCAAATATAATGAGCTAAACTTTTTGTGTATGACTCCTTTTGAAGTCTTCAGAATAACCAGGTCAAATGATAGGCATTTGGCTGAAACATTCCTGAGAAATACACTGGTGGTGTAGTCAGCAAAGGCTTCAGTTTGCGTAAATAAAACTTTCCCTGGAAACTTTTGAAATGTTTATTGATCCTGATAACTGGATGTAATTAATGTTGTGCTAAAGAAGACAAAAAGAGGTTATAGTCGTACATAATTCTAAGAATTCAGTGCATAAAATATTTTGGGGATCATTCTGGAGAATGAGAAAAGGAAATAGTTGGAGTGGATGAGGAGAAGCCGAGTACAACATGAACGTTCCTTGCATTTGCTTTGGGACTTCTCCCAGTGGCATCTTTCTCACATATGAAAGTTCTTAGACCCCTGAAAGGTTAATGGTTAATAGTGGGGCTTTTTTCAGTAAAACTTGTGAATATAAATGCTTCATGAGCTTAAAAGAGCTCACAGATCCCAAAACCAAATTGTTGTTTGTTGTCATCTTCAGTGTTTACAGAAGCTGGACTGTGGATACCCTGTAGGGATGCTGTAGACAAGTTCCTGAGACTTTGTGGAGGAGGCGTTTTGTGTGTGTGCACATTTCTAAATAAGCGTGCACTGGGCAGACCCAATTGCATCACAGTGGGAAGCCTCTGAATAGGCAGGCAGGCATGTTTCTACAAGCTTCACCTACAGTCTCCTACTTCTTCTGACCTAAATTTCTATTTGTTGTTGATAAGCTGTGTCTCGAATTCCAAGCACTTCTTTGTAGGACTGGGGAGGCAGGCTTTGCTACTCCTCCCTGATACGGACAATCAGCGTTCTTTTGTGCTTACAAAAGGCTACTTTAAAATTAGCGTTTACTTTTCTCCCTCAGCAGCACTTTACTGTTTTCAGGAAATAGTTTATGCCCTTGTTTTTCCACCAAAACATTCCAAGGTGACTGCAGTTTAATCTGTTTCACATTTTCCAGACTATAAAAAAAAAATTTACACTTTTGCTACAGTACTATGTATAGACTCAGTGAAATGGTTTTCAACCTTTTAATGCAGCTAGCTCTGCCTTTGACAGGAAGCTGGTAGTATGAGCTAAGTAACTCTGTGCCTGGAATTCCTACAGTTACCTAGAAATGTCAAGCCAGAGGAGACTTCAGTCCTTTTGCAGGCAGAGGACTGAAGTTCAGGTAAGGGGAATGTCGTTGAAGAGCTTTCGTATAATGGAGAAACTTCAAACTGTCTCACTTGTACTTTCTGCTCTGTGATAATAATTTATTGCTTTGGAACTTCATTTGTAAAGCTGAACAGGTATTTTAGGGAGGTTACTGAAATAATGGAACAACAGGTAGAATCTTCTCTGACCAGTGAGAGATGTGAAATACCATCCTATTGAAATTTTTATGTGTTCACGAGATATGAAAAACACATAACTGAAATGAATTCCATTTAGTGTTCAAGGGCAAGTGCTGCTCGGGTACATTCTCCATGAGAATGTGCTTTGGGAGACCGGAGGGCTTGGGGAGAACAACACCAACCTGAAACAAATAGACTTTGTTACAATACCAAAACTTGGACTTTGACTCTTGCTACTGAAGAGAATGATAGAAGTATTATTTTTTACTAGGAAGCTTGATAAGATAGGTGCAGTTATAGTTAAGTTGTTTCTATAGCAAATATTGGTTTTATGAGACCAAAGCCCTGCTTTTCTTTAAGGATATTATGGAGGTCAAACGAGCTGGAATTTTTGTTTACTGGAATGACTTTAAATCACAGTATAAAACATCACAATGTCAGAACAATTGCAGTCACGCTTGTTTGGTTCACATAGTGTTGGCTAATGTAATGAGTCAAATACAATGCTAACATTCTTAAGGCTAAGTTTGGCTCCTAGTGATAATGATGAATTTCAACTCCACCTTTGTTTGTACAAAGTCTTTGTAGCTCAACATATCTCAGCACTTCTCAGGAGTAATGTGCTTCTTGTTGAGACGTGTGGAATAAATTGACTTAGAATATGTCACTTCTGCAATAACCACCTTCTAACAGGGTTTTTTTGCCTCTCTGCACCCAAAAAGCACAACAGTTAAAAGTGAAAGGGGTTTGTTTGAGTGATAGAAGTGCTTTCTGTGAAAGTGCTGTTATAGTGGCCATCTGGAGGAATTTACAGCTTGTTGCGTGTGATTTACGGAAATTTAACTACTTATGATATAAAATATTAAGCTTTGCAAATTACAAATGTTACCCTGATTTCTTAATATTAGAACTTTGTAAAACGAGTTCATAGCAGCAGATAAGTTAGCTTTTCAGAAATGAGACAATAACCTCTACATTAGAAGTGATCCTGCAATATTTGCATGGGAAATGGCAGTATTTTAACTGCATAACCACAGTATTGTCTAACATCTGTCAGCATGCTGAGGATACACTGTTGAATTGAATCCTCAGAGCCTGATTTATGAGTCTTGCATGAACATCATACTGTGTCATTTCACCTGGTCATGATGATTGTGCTTTTGGTTATGCATCTACAGAGTAGTGCTGTAGAAACAACAGCAATACTGGGAGAAAAGTTTGATCTTTGCTCAGGCACAGGACATGTCACATGTATCCATATCTCAGACCTTAGGGATTATTGTGCCCATAGGAGAGATCTGGGTACTTTCTAGATCTAGTCCCTTTGACTGACGGAATTAGTTCCCTCATCCTTCCTCAGGTTTCTTGTTGTCAGGTCAGTTGGCTTGTATTCATCTTTGCTGGCTTCTGTCACACCTGTTTTGCAGCGTTCACATGGCAGAGGGAGCCTGAGAGCCTTGCTTGTGACTGCGGATTCTGTGAGGGAGGTCCGCACTGAAGGCTTTAGCTATTTTTCACCCTAAGAACCCTCTGTGGATCTAGCTTTCAAATTGGTATTCCAAAGAAATCTAAATTCTAGTTAGATCCTCCTGCCTCGTGATGGAGAAAACTAAGAGTGGTTCAGATAGCTTAAGGAAGTGTTCAGGGGGGAGCTGGGTGAGGACCCTAGTTGTAAGGATACAGGTGGAATTTAGACCATCTGTGTATGGTATTCAGTACCTAACTGTTGCACCATTCTTTTATTCTCTAGCGCTTTTCAAATATTTGCATTTCTTCTTGGCAGATAGATTATGTCAGAAATAATGGTACCTTGAGTAACACACTTTAGACTACATAGTGTCACGAGCAGTAGGACCATTACTTACCTTTGATTACAACTGTAGCTGCAATAAAACTTCAAAGAAGGTATTGTTCTGCTTGGGTTTCTGAATACTGTTTGGAGTGTGTGTTTTGATATACTCATCTACTTTGTACAGGCACGTTGTTCAATGTCTCTAACGACTATATAGTGACATTTTCATTACAGACTTAGCCTTCTATTTTGAACATATTCACATGGGTTGGAAAGAATAAAATGAGTAATGAAGGCAACTTGTTAATTTTGAGAAGGTTTTTCCCCTCTGTTTTTCTATAGAGTACAGCAATGTCAAAGTGTGAGTCCCTGAATGGACATCCTTCACAGACGGTGACCTATTCTCCTTAATCTTCCACCCATATCATCAAAGCCTAGAAATTCTTTTTCCCCAACCCTGGTTATAATGTCAGCAATCACAGGAGGTCACATATAACTGAATTTGATTACAGATTAATTAAAAAATAAATTGAAGTAATAACTAACTTGCATGCAATACGTTAGTAGAAATTACTTTTGGATTACTTCTATACTCCTATATTTCTATTCTATTCTTTGTTTTGTGAAATGAAGCATAATTTGGGCACATAACTCACCTGTCTGTTCTCTAGAGGGTACAACCCAGGAGGAAAGGCAGGGAATGAAGCATCTGCCATGCTTTGGTTGTCCTTGTTTTGTAGTCTGGCACTAGTACACCAATATATAAACTGCCGCGTTTGCAGTTGTCATTGTCACATTATTCTCTGCCAACATTGCTCCTGCAGACAGAAACTCCAGCAGAGGGGTAAGACAGGCAGCTCTCATGCTGTAGTGCATAGGGCCACTGCAACCGCTCACTTCAGTGCTGCTGAGCTGGAGGTCTCTGTACCAGCAACTTTAATCTGGTGAATTCAGATTGAAACTGGCGTGTTCTCCGTATGTAGCCTACTGCAGAGTCGGCGTCTGGTTTCTTGTCACTACGAAGGTTGCTCAGCCAAGAGACAATGAACTGAATACCATTACGTTTAGGCACCACAGAACTGCTGTTCCAAAATTTGTTTAGCTATTCTTTTGTAAACCTAGCTCATATGCACTTCCTCTCTAGATTATTTTTTTCCCCAGGAAGTCTTATTTGGGCAAATATGCTAAGCACTAGAGTATAAGTATTTTTTTTTCCTTTTGGAACTAAGTATCTATGTAAGAGAGATTAGAAGATGTTAAAGTCGCTGCTGGACTAGTGTGAATCCTGTGATTTGCAGTCATTTACTGGAGTGTGGTGACTCGTGTAGTCAGTTCATGTAAGATGTGATCCAAAGCTTGTTGAAATTGGTGAAAACATCTTCATTGACTGACTGGGCTTTCATCCAAGCCAGGTGGCTTCCATGCTTGCCATCCAACTCAAATGATGTCTTGTGTGTGAAAGTTCAGGATTTGAATAACACGTATTGTTCTAAATGTTTTTATTTATGCATGTAAACGGTACAATGCTGCTGGCTCTCCAGCTGGGAATTGCTTGAGCGCTGTCTGCAAACATAACGTGGCCTCACTAGCAGTAAGGAGGAATAAACCTTGGGATATAATCTTCTACCTAAGATGAAAGAACTAGGTTGTTGATAGAAAAGTTATATTGGACTCCTAATCCTCTGTCTTCGGGCAAACCTTAGCAAGTACCGGTTGCATGACTTACAGGCCGTGTTCAAGGTGAGAGAGCTGAATTTCCTGAATCTCCGCTATTCTGGTGGACAGTGAGGTTAGAAAAAAATAACTAGCTCTTGCAACATTATGTCACTCTTCTATTCCTGAATACTTGCCCATTTTTAAAATTTAAGGACCTATAGGTAAAATTCAAGAAAGAGTGAAGTCATACCAGTCAATGTGAAAGTGTGCTAGTCAGAGTTACCTGGTAGTACCAAGGCCCAGCAAGGCCTGCCAATGTAATGGGACAATGTTTATTCAGGGTAAATTACCTTTCTTAGTACTTGTAGGAGCTAAAAAAAAAAAAATCCTATGCCTTAACTGATATATTGAATATTCTGGTTCTAAAGGAGAGGTATATTGCTGAAGAAGTCCATTTCACTTGCTATGTGAATGCCTTTGATTTTCATTAAAATCCAAGCAACAGTTAAGTCTGCAATGCAACATGTTTCAGTTGACCTCTGTTAGATTTTCTCTGATACTCTTCTGTACAATCCATTTTCCAGTTTAATTATTTCAGACAGTTTATACTTGTGTTTATTCAAAGAGGAAAATGTAGAAGGAATTAGGATTTGTGGAAAAATAACCAGTATTGAAGGACATTCTTTATTGTATAAAATCAGGATAATTTTTTCTTTAGCAATCTGAGTGCAACTTAGAGATAAAGAATTGTCGCTAAGCTGGTAACCCAGTGTATTGTTTTATTAGCAAGTACACTAAGGGCAACAGTTTCTTACCTGCAGCCTCAGGTGCTGGCCTCCTAAGGGAGTCTAACCAGAAGGAAATACTGCAATCTTTGTTTTGCTGGCAGTATGAAAACTTGGTAAGAAGACTAATGAACACAGAAATGCTATAGACCTTTCACTCTATTCTTATTTGAAATCTGTGGTATCCAAAATCATGATCATGTTCCAGTATGTCAGTGGTTTTTACCAGCTTAATGTTTTGAGAAGTTTTATAGAACGCAGTTAACGTTTTGCAAGTCCCTTAAGTGGTGGATTTCCTTCTTGGTGAGATGAGGGGATATGTAGAGGTGGAGGTAGTGTTCCTTACTTGTGACTGTCGATGTGACAGTCTGCAGAGAACTGCAACAGCTTCTGATTTCCACAGTAGCTATGAGATTGTTTCCTTAATCTTCTCTCCTGGGCTTGGTATGTTGTTTAGTCAGCACCCATTGGATGGGCAAATGGAGTCAATTCAGAAACCTAAGTCATTGTTGACTCTTATTTCTAAAAACAAACATCAGATTCGTTTTAGTGGGACTCAAATAGGTAAGTAAAGTGTGACCTAATCTTTCAAGGGGTGACTCAAAGTTGTTGGCCAACTTCACGTGCTTTGATTGGGAGGAAGGGGTAACTGAGATACAAACATTGTGCAGGTAACTAATTTAATATAGTTTGTCTCATAGCAGGAGAGCATGGATAAAAAAACCCTGCTTTATTGTCTTTTTTGGGCTTCGTCTGTGAAGTATTTTGGGTTGAAATCTTTTGATTTTCTGTTCAAGGCTGCTGCAGTCCTTCCCTTCAGGTGTGCTGCTTTACTGTCAGGGTTATTTATCAGTACTTGGGAGAGGTTGAGTCTAAAGCATCCTTTTGGATATCCCGTTTGGGGTGATAAGAGCTATAGTGATGAGGAACTTTCTGAAGTTGTTTTTATGTCGTTAGTGGGGGAAGAGAAAAACAACTGGATTTTACAACAGTAAACAAGCTTATTTTGTCCAAATTTAATGTTGTGCTTCACTATAAAGTAATTAACTTTGGCAAGGAGGAAGGGGTCTAACTGTCTTGATAGCTGATTTATGAAGAGAAGCTCTTAGGAGACGCAGGTTGTCCAGTGACTGATGTTAATCATCAGTAATGGCATGCCCTTCTGTTGTTGCCCGTCTCCCTTGGATCAGATAGAGCTTGTCTTGAAGTTAAGAGTCCAAGTACTCATTGTTTTTGGTTTTACTCTTTTACTTCTCGGTAACTAATCCCCATCATTCCTAGTAAGACAATGTGGAAAACTGCAAGAAGTTTCTCATAGTACTGCAAGAAATAAACTTGCAGAAGTTAGTGCCTTGGAGTGACATTTGCATATGTATCAGCCTGCCTTTTGTTTGATGTTTTGTTTAGATGTGCATTTTTGCATACACACATATTGAGATGTATATGTGTGTGTATATATAGTGGGGATATGTTATGTATATTTACATCTGTGTATATGTGCGTGTGTATGTTTCTCAGCCTTGGAATCACTGATAGATGCTAATTATCACTTCATAAAAATAAACCACTGATTTTTGCATCCCCGGAAGAAAAATAAAGATAACATCCTGGTGCCTCACATAGGTCGTTCAAGATATGTTAGCATCTGTTGGGGCACTTTCAATAAAAAGACTGCTCCATTATTTGAACAGCTGGACCTAATGGAATTTTAACCATGGATGTCTGTCTTCTGTGTTAGCTAGAGTGCTCAAATTGTGGTGCTTGCTCTGCTGTCTCTTATTCCATGTTTCTGGCTTATTCTTAAGAGCTTTATTTATGAAACTTATTTCATATAATAAAATCCTTACAAAACATCAAAATAGTTATACCAAGGTAAGATATCCACCAATATAATTGCGCTGGCTAATGGGGACATACAGTGACCTATATTTTTCTTTTCCTACCTAGGAAAGAGGTAACATCTGTGTAAACAGTTTTATGAAGACTTTTATCTGAGAGCTCTGGCAGGGTTAGCAGTGGCAGTTGAAGACTTTACTGCTAATAAATTCAAAGTTGCTCTTCTGCTTGTTGCAGAGCTCCAGGACAGAATGCATGCCTGCATTCTAGCCTCTTCCATTGCAGCCTTGTATGTTTGCCTTCATGGGTGCTGAAAGTGGGCTGGTGATACATTGGACTGTGAAACTGAGCATCTGCAGCACCAGGACATGTCCGCTTTTGCCACTATTGCTGGGGTGATGATAACTTTTGCCAACTTTCTGCTTGTGACAAAGCCTTAAGCAGCCACAGATTCTGGCTTTCTGAACGTGCCATTTCATGGGATTGTTCTGCTGCAAACTCTGCCAGCAGGGTTACTCTCAGAGCTTGTGTTTGGAGGCAGAGCCCTGACACCACCAACTTATACTCCTTATTAAATGCAAATCAAAACACAATTGGGTATGTTCCCTTCGCACATGCTGATAAGCTTTTCCTGTTGGCTTTTGGCTTTTTATGCTTTTACAAAAAGACAGAACTTAGTTTACCTTCACATGCTAGGCGATAGGGCTGGTTGTGATCCTTTCCACCAATCTGCTATGTAATACAGGCCCTCTGAATTCACTGGATAGATCCCAGTTGAAGCAAGAGAACATGACTTGGAAAAAACATTTATCAGAATTCAGTGGTGAAAATTCCATCACAACTTTCACAGATTTGTTTTTTTTCCTGACATTTTCATATGCTACAGAGGATGATATTGGGTATTATCTATGCTATTAAAACCTTTATGAGTGATTATTTGCAACAAGTTAATAGTAACTTTATGAATCAAAGACTGATTTCTTAATCATGGAATTGGGAGTCTGTGCTTCTCAAAGAAAGGCAAGTGGATTTTTGTGTGGCTTCGTTTGAAAGAAAGCTTCCTTTTATTTGATAAACAATAGAGAAAAAACCTGCCATTATGATGCTGCAGGGTGGTGAAATTACCATCCCTGTCTAATCTAAAGAAACACAATTCAAGTATGGATTAAACCTTTGATCTGGATCTGCATCTCCTAAGGTCAGACAATCTTCCTGAAGCATCTCTAATTGATCTGATATATTTATATAGAAGCAGAGATAGGAGTAGCAATTGAAGGTATTAGATAGCATCACATTCTTCAGTAGGAACCTGCTAGGAAGCTAAAATTATTTAGAAAGGAGTTACAAAACTAGTCTTTGATCAGAGAAGACAGCTGCCATGAAAACCCTGATGTGCAAGCAGTCCCTTTCTACTTAGTAGGCCTAGGGAAGGCTCAGTACCCTCCCTAGGTAGGCTTGCAGGTAAGAAAACCTAGGTAAGGTCTGTTCTGGTAAAGATTGCCAGCATCAGGCCCCTGGAAAGTCTAAAAATCTATGGATTTATTCAGCGTGGTATTCGGTGACACCTTTGGCTGTGCTGACCTTTCAGGAGATGTGTCTGCAGTTTGAGGTGATAATCAGATGGCTGCTGTGTTTATGGGTGCAACTAGTCCCTAAGAAATGGGGCTGCAGAAGTATAAAAGAAGAGGTAGTTTGCACATATGGAGCTGCAAGAACATACAAGGTACACAGATATAGTTGCATTTGCAGAAAGAGAAATAATGTTGACATTTCTTAATAAAGTTAGAAGCGTCCTTCTGCTCTCAGCTGAGTCCAAGGTAATTTTATTATTGATCTGACTAATAGCAATGGCAGTCAGCCCTGGTTTAGAAAATTGTATCAACAAAGTCCATCATCCTTGCCTTACCAAAACATATTGATAGAACTTTGCAATAATATAGTCCAATTTTATCTGAAATGACATTTGTCTAGAGCCACAAATATATTTTTCTGTTGCTGTTTCATACCCAGCTGGGAAAACCTGTAAATATCTGTAAAAACTTGGCACAACAAATTCTGAATGACTTGCATGGCTGTTACTACCATTAAAGTGCGTTATCAGGGGTGTGTGTATCTGTAGTTGGCAGAATGACACAGCTGGGCTGTGCGGATAGTAGCTGCCAGGAGAAAATAATGAAAGTATTGACAGCTTTATGTCACAAACTTGTTTTTCAGAATCATTGGAGCATTTTGGAATTGTAATATCTTTGATTCTTCAGAAAAAGACAACAGATAAATGCAAGCATAGTCCTTCTTTGAGAAAAGCTAGATGTTTTTTCCAAGTGTCAAAGGGGTCTTATCATTCTCTCAAATTCATGGAAAGTGATTAGTAGCTGTGCAGGAGGAATATGGATGTGACCTTGTGTTTATTATGGGAACAAGGTTCCCATAAAGCCCAGTATGCCACTGCTGGGCTAGGCGGTACTGCAGTCCTGGAGCTTGCCTTAATGACTCTTAAAAACTCTACCGTACTGTCGGGAGACTCTGCTGCATGCAGTGTCTTAGGGCTCCACAGCCTTCATCCACTAGCTCTTGTTTCAGAAATAGCTGGAGCCGCAGTTCAGTGTAACTCAGTGCTGGGTTATGGGTCCTGAGTGACAAAATATAGAGGGTGCAGCCTCATGGGTAAGGTAGGAGGTGACCAGTGGGACTTAAGTCTTCAGCTAACAGCACTGAGACCCTACCCAGATGAAATAAGGCTAAGTACTTATTAGGTCTTGTGAGCTGCTAGGTGTTTTTATCTGTTCTGATAGATAAATATTCCTATGCCACTGGATTTTGATGCTTAAAGCTAATGAGAAGGAAGAAACATGACCTATTTTTTTATTGCCAAGAAATTTTCTTTTGTATCTCATTTGAGGTAGGTATAGAAAATACAGCTGGGGATGCTTTATTCCTTGTGACAAAACAATGTGACTGATAAATACATAGAATTAGTGCACAATACTTTCAGCACTGTGCTGACTCACCATGTCACCAAAAAAAAAAAAAAAAGCCGATTGTGTGTTTTCATCATAAAAGTTTAGGTGATGATCATGTTACACAATAGGAAATGTGTGTGAATTTGTTAGGGGATTTTTTTGGTTTTAAATTTTAATATTCCTGTGAAGAATTTAGAATAGAATATTTCAGTTGGAAAGAATCTACAACAATCATGTAATCCAAGTTCCTGACCACTTCAGGACTGACCAAAAGTTAAAGCATGTTATTAAGAGCATTGTCCAAATGACTCTTAAACACTGACAGGCTCGAGGCATTGACCACGTCTGGGAAGCCTGTTCCAAAGTTTGACCACCCTCTCAGTAAAGAAATGCTCCCTACTGTCCAGTCTGAATCTCCCCTGGTGCAGCTTTGAATCATTCCTACATGTCCTATCACTGGACACCA
>NW_010405617.1:31790-37092 GCF_000710305.1 Buceros rhinoceros silvestris | reverse complement strand
TCTTTCCCTGCTCAAGAGGCTGTAGAGAGCAATGAGGTTGCCACTCGGCCTCCTTTTCTCCAAAGTAGACAAGCCCAAAGCCCTCAGCTGCTTCCAGCCCTGTCACCAGCCTTGTTGCCCTCCTCTGGGTACATTCAAGGACCTTCACATCCTTCTTAAATTGTGGGTGCAGAACTGCACACACTACTCGAGGTTAGGCTGCATTAATGCTGAATACAGCGGGATAATCACCTCTCTTGACCTGTTGGTTATACAGTGTCTGATGTACCCCAGGGTGTGATTTGTTCTCTGGGCTGCCAGGGCTCACTGCTGGCTCATACGAGTACTATAGCATTTACCTGCTTTCCAAAACCTTCTTAAAAACCTGCTCTCTTCAGTGCCATTTCAGTGACTTTTAAACAATTAGCAAATATTTAACACTTTTTAAGAAAAAAACCCCACCAAAACGTAATTATCATGTTTTTCTTCCCTCCACAAAATCGTAATTCCACCAAGCAAGCTTGATTCACATCATTACAAAGCAGTATGTCTAAATAAATCCCTGCAGATTTTCAGCTTTAGCAGTATTGGACTTTGATGTGCAAGACACCAGACTATTCCTTACTCTCCTAAGTCTGCAGGAGAACTGTGAGATTCAAAGATCAACTTTCTGTTCATCTCTACAGGTCTGAGTACTGAGTTCCCGTTAATAAATGCTGAACTGGGCTTTACCGGAAAGTAAAGGGTATTCTTCAGAATCAAATAACTCAAGAAAAATCAGAAGAAAAAAACCCATATGAATAAATGTAATACAGCACGGAGATCAGAGAACAACTTGCATTTAATTAGGAGTAGCTGAATTAATAAGGATTACAGTTATCGTATTTATGTGTAGTATTCATTTTGAAAAGGAAGATAAATGTTGCTTGTTGAAAGGGTTTCTTCATGATGCAAAATGCTTGCTATAAATATGCTACGTTGACAAAAGAGAGTAATACAAGGAGGAGTTAAATGTAGAATGCTATATAGGAGTTTGAAATTATTTTCTGGCATGTTTGAGAGGTTTCTGTTGGAAAAATGCATGAAAACGCTTTCTTTTTAACCACTCTCTTAAATTACTAAAACATACAGTAAATTACAAACAAAAACATCTCTCTATTGAAAGATGTTAGCTGCCAGCTAAGCTTTGAATTGTGAGTCTTTTGAGATGAATTATTCTAGTACTGCAGGATGGTTCCATCAGAAGTTTTTGATAGCTGAGAATACGCTTTATGAAGCTCTGGGATCTTCCAGGCTGCTCAGAGTTTCTCCTGTCTTTTGTGCTAGCCACTAGGATCCCCAACCTTGTGTGTAAAAAAAAAAAAAAAAAAAAAAAAAAAAACACCCACCACAACTATCACAGGTGAACAGGTGTGGGAGATCCTGAACCCCTTCCCACTTAATTCCTACAGAAAAAAAAAAAAAAAAAAAAAAAAAGTCCTAGCACATAATTCTAATAATTTTGAAACTTCTTGACTCACTGTTGGCTGAGGCATTTTTAAAAACAGACCAAGTTACCGGCATGCTCTGGTAAACTGCCCTCTGTCTTAGCTAGAGGGCCAGCCAAAGGAGAACCAGTACGTCTTCCCAGTGTCCTCACAAGAAAATACGTATGACTAGGAAGATCTTGTATCTGTAGCACAAATGCCATTTCAAGTATGCATTTTGTAAAATAGAAATGTACAAGTTTTCAGGACAGTGTAGTTCCATAGAATGGAACTTTTGCTGTAGATCATGTTCCAAACTGGCTGTATGTTTTGTGGACTTCCCTACTAGAACAAGCAACGGTGCGTCCTGATCTTCAGTCTGGCAGTCACCTGCTGCTTGCCAGGCTGGGCTGGGAATCCTCGTGCTACCTTTCTCAGTCTGCATGGAGTCCTCTGGTTGCTAGTCTGTCAAGATCTCTCTGATTTAGAGCTGCCTGCCTGCCCACTCAGTGGGACTGCCAAGTTCTAGTTCATTTCCCATTGCAAAGTCTTCAAGTTTCACTTTGTTTTAGCCATTTTTTATTTCCGCAAGCAATACTGGGTTTTTTTGGTTTTGCATTGATGCAACAGAATACAAACTCGCGTCATTAATTTGGAAGATAGATCCAGCTTCATTGGTATTCTTATTCTTTAGATGCAAAGTAATAAGCCAGGATTTGAGTCTCAGCATCTGGTTTTTTCCAGTCCATCAGAGATGCACATGTAAGTAGATTTTTGATGCTGTAGGAACATATTGTTCCTACTGGAAGATGAAAATGGCCATAGAATCACTTACTTCATTTGTGTGCATTATTGGCAAGTCTTGTTTCCCGAAATACAGAAGTCAAAAGAAGTAGACTTGAGAGTGGCTTTAGATGCTTACTTGGCTGCGCACAGCTTGAAGGCACTCTGTGTGGCACCGCCTGTAGTTGGTATTTTTGTAGAACCTTCCCTCTCTCCTTTCTTGGTCTTTCCCCTTTTTCTGTTTGTTCCATTTCTGTCTCTCCTTTTCCCTTTATGCTTGCTGAAGCAATACCAAGGAAACACCTGAGCCAACTCCCATCATCTCTTGCTTTGTGGTGTGACAGATTATTTGTACTTGCTAGACTCCTTTGTGTTTGAGTGTTACCTTGTTGCTTGCGCACAGAACAATGGTTTCTTACAAACTATCCTAAATAAGAGACTTTTCCCTTCAGCTTGTAGTAGAAGTAGATCTAAATGCATTTGATCATAGTGCAGCATCTGACGAGGAAAATGAGAGGTTAGTAGGCATTGGGCGTGGAGCAGTTTACTGTCTTCTGTAGCTTTATAGAAAAAGAAAATAATATTTTCCTTTGCTGACTGTTTGTGATTAGGAGTCTTTTAAAAAACAAGACTCTAATTTTAATTGCATTTCTTAAATATCAGACTCTTTGAAAGATACCATACATATATTGCATAGGGTTAAAGGTGTGCAGATTGCCTGGCTAAGGAGTGTCTCAGCAGCTCCCAGGGACCTTCAAACTTATTTTGCATAAAGATTAACAGATTGCCCTCCCAGTTTGACAGAGTATTTCATATGGCGTGTCCTTAATTATGTTTCTGTATGCAAGTGGAAGATGGCTGCTAGCAGGAGATCAGGGCAGTGCAGACTCACGTGGCCGCTGTTTAGCTATGTTCTGTTTCTTCTCAGATTGAGAAGTTCTGTGGTCAATTTTTAGCATCTTGAAATATTTTTGTGAACATGAAACACTGAAGGTGCTTTTAGCTCTTTGGAGGTCTGTTCTGACGAGACTGTATTTTCCTTTCATCACATGTAATGCAATATTTGCTACAGCAGGTAGCCACTTAACTTTTGGGAACAGTTATGCAATACTGATTTTTTTTCTTTTCCAAAAATCTTCGTTATTACTCTCCTTCACCTCACCACAGCTTCCTCATTGCCCTTTTCCCTATGTACATAGCTGAGTTGTACTTTCCTGTGCCAAGAAGGATGAATTAATCATATGAACCTTTACAAAGGCCTGTCACAGCACTGCTGTCTCACTGCAGTAAAAGTTGCCAGGAGTCACTTGTGCTCTCCTTTCCTAAGTCAGGCAAAGAAAGAGAAATTCAGTAGAAAGTTGCTGTTGCTACAGGTTGCAAATGTAACAGGACCATGAGGATTTGTGTCAGCCGTGGGAACGTGTGAGATTGTTTTTCATTGCTTCTGCATGAAAGCAGAAACACAGTGGAAATAGAAGAAAAGAATGCAGGTGTTGCTTAGGCATTGCCGCCTCCTTGCTTTTCTGAGGAAGGTATGCGTAGGTTTGCAGTTAACGCTGTTCAGAGTTCGGTTCATTTGATGTGGTTAGGGCTTGTATCTCTTTGTTAGAGCATAGTATCTCCTTATCACCTAGGAGTAAGTGTCAAGCTTCATGTGTATGAGAAGTGAAGATCAGTAATCCTCTGCAGTAACTATATGACATCTGCATTTTACAGTGCAACAGTCCCTTTGGCTGCGTTTGCATGACTTGTAAAGGCAGGGGCTCCCGTTTGGTATTTTCAGCTGTGGGAGTGAGCTGGAGCCTGTGTTTATGTAACGCAAATGCTGTTTATGCAGTTCATATTTCAAATACCTGTACCTAGTCATGCTTCAGCTTCTGAGCCATTTTCTTAGGGTGTGGTTTGCTACTGATATAAACCAGTGAGATTGTGGTGCTGACGTTATTGATACTCCTTCCCATGTTCCCCTGGTTCTTGCATTATGCTTGTGCAACAAAAGCTGCAGGAGCTGCTTGGAAGGAGGGAGGAACATTGTGTCTTCTCAGTGACAGCCATGGGTGAGATCTGCTTAGCCATGTCATCAAACTGTACCCTAAAGGTGCCCCTGCCAAATGCAACACGTTCAATTTCAGCTGAGTTGGTGAGCAGATATCCTGGCTGCTGCTGCTCTGGGGAAAGGGCAGGCATCAGGAGTAAGGGCATGCATCAGGGAAGAGTAAGCAGATTTTCAACTGAAAGAGAAGAAAGGAACCAGCAGGACCATCTCCAACTTTAGAGGGATAGGTCTAGATAGACATATGCCAGTTGGTGAAACAAGTCTTTGAGGTGGACTTAGACATGCATTCTGTTTTGGTTTTTTAAATATCAGACTCCTAAAATGACAAGTCAGCTTAGAAGATACTCATCATAAGGCCTTGTTTTCAGCATGTGTGGTAAGAATATTTTTTGAGGTGGGATTTTGTGTTAGCAAGTGGGCTATTTGTTCTTGGGATCTGTCTGGAATGAGTGGACAGTTCAGGTTCGGCTTTTGGTCCATTCAGTTTCAGGATGAAGAGGCTGTAGGACAGTCTGTGCTACACATCTCACTCACCAGCCACTGCACTGAATGGTACCTGCAGTCATTCCCTCTACTTGCAGGCAGGAGGTCTGAAGCCCAGGGAATGCCTTTCCTCCAGAGGGTGAGGATTAGAGTCCAGAGCAGAAGACCAACCTCCCGTGTTCACTTTGTGGGCACCAGACACTTAGTAATGTGTCTGCTGACATTGTAAAGAGATTTGAAACTGGGAATGTGTCCACTTTGTCCCATTTATATTAATTGGACTAATGAAATAAGGCAGATAAGTTCTTTTTAATCATAGCTTTTTCATGGTTCCTATTCATACTGCTTCTTGAGTCATCTTGCCTAGAGTATAGTAAAGTCATATTTGTTTATCCTATCTGGGTTAGATAAATCCTGGACTAGAGAGATTTTTGCAGTGTATCAAATTTTGGTTAAAATAATATAGAATAATGAAATGCTGCTGCCATTTAGTAATGGAGAGACCACATGATAGGCTCCTCTGGTTTAGGAGCTG
>NW_010405617.1:8649-31701 GCF_000710305.1 Buceros rhinoceros silvestris | reverse complement strand
CAGCTGTCAACAGCAAGCCCTTCCAGTACAGAAGCTCTTCTGAAAACAGGTTCAGGAAGCATAAAGAGGGAAAAAGAAGGAATTTGTGACCTCTTGGAAGTGTTGAGAAGCTTCCAGGTTAAATAGAGGATGTGATCTGATTTTGCTAAACTTCTGCTCCAGTCTGGACGTGATTTATGATGGTATCATCCTCGTTTTCTCATTCTGCTGTTAAATGAGCAATATTATTTCTCTTGTTACCTGAGATCACTGTCCAGGTTAGCTCGGAGATCTGTTTCTCCCCCATGTTAGTTGTATGGGAAACAGAAATCTTGTAACAGAAGAGTTTTCAGTATAGCCAAGGATTTGAAAAATAAAGTGGCTGAAAGGTGGAAGTGAGGCAAACTCTGAAGAGAAGCAAGCAAATATTTTAAGTGAAGGTCGTTAATTAACTATGGGAACAATTTACAAAGACTAGCAGATTCTCTGCTATTATCAGTCCAGGAATAGAGCTTAGGAGGGAAAAAATTCCAAAGAAACTCTTTACTCCTAAGAGGAATTAATTCAGGGATGCTGAAGACCAGAACAGATAATCCCTGAGCATGTCTGAAGTATTTCTTCAAAGCAGTCTGAAATATATCCTACTGCTGCAAATCAGTGCAAAGAAATGAAAACTAGGGCAGAAAGACAGGATACTTTAGCTGCCATAGACTTTCTTTATAAATAGGGATCCTGACAAGTGATTAGCTCATTTTAGCAGTTTTGTGTATCAGAGTGGACATCCTAATTTTCATGGTTTTCAATCCTAATAAGGAAACCAGCCGTAAATACTGGATAAAATGGAGGTGTATCTGGTTTTGGTTTTTATGTGTTACTTTTGTGACTAGAAATATAGATTAACAGTGAAACCAACCCCAGAGAAGTGATGTTCAGAAAACAATCACCCTGCTAAAAATATGGGAAACAAACATTGAATTATAATAGTAGACTATTAGCTCTATCAGAGTATTCTTCACTGCATGAAAGATAAATTAGGATCATAGTATGTAAAAATTTTCCTCTGAAACTTCACAATGGATATGTATTTTGATGGTGTATCTCATAGTGTCTTCTGGTGTGCTGAAACATATTAAAAATATTTTGGTGCTAAAGCAGTCTATCCTGTAAGAATACAGATCTTTCCTGAGTGGTACATGAGTAGTCACGAACGAAGTTTTTCTGAACGCAGTACCTCTGATTGTATCAATGTTCTTTTCAGGTTCCTTTCAGTTGCATCACACTCTGGAAACCTCAGAAGCAGCAAGGTACAAGGCTGAGTTTCACAAAGAGAACTAAAGTATCCACCTCCGTAGTTTGCCAAATGATGTATTTTTCTGCATTGAGCTCTCGACAGGAGCTCAGATTCTCTGCACAGGCTAGTGAGAGAGGGAGAATTGTCACTGCTCTTTGTGCCATGTTGTCTTTGCTCAGTGTTTCATGTGGTTGAGTGCTGGAGGTTTTTAGAACTCAGAGTAACCACAGATGAGAGCTGCGGGCAGGATTGTGAGGCTGACGCACTCCTGCGGCACAGATCCAGTTGCAGAGGAAGACAAAGGTCCTGTCGTTTTCTTGGGGAATAATCATCTGGCTTCTGTTGTGGCAGATGCTCTGAGCATCCATCTTAACCAACAAGGCGTAATTTAATAGGATTTTAAAAGTAACTAATGTTCTTGTTTTAGTTTACAGGCTTGAATCAAATCTCTTGGGGGAGGAGAAGATGGTACTTTTTTGGCTAAAAATTTTCAGGGCATTTTGTTTAAATTTATGCAGCTGACACATTCACAGCTGGTAACTCATGCAGATGTCATGTGGAGAATTGCAAGGCTTCTGGCTATAAAAAAAACCAAGCCGCAATTTATTTCACTTCAACATCTTAATTAGTTTTATAAAAATAAAAAGGAGAGATTAGGAAATGTGGGTTTGTGCAAGAATTCTGATGGTGTGAAAGCAAAATATTAGGGATCTGATTAAATCTAAGTTGCAGTTAAGCTTGTGCCCAGTGCACACACTGCTGGAAGACAGCAGATTAAAATGGGCACATGTAGATACATGTGTACTGGTATGTGGCCTGGGCCTGAGCAGTAGAGCACTCTGGTTCTGTTAGAATGGTTGCCAGCACAGCCAGCTTTGGCCAAGACCAGCTTACAGTCCTGCAAACAGCTTGTGGCTGTAATGTAGATGTTACAGCATGCCAGGGATCACTCCCAATGTACGGTTTGTATGCAGGCACGTTGAGAGGCTGCAGGTTTAACAGACTGGGCCAGATGATGCCATTTGCCCTCAGGACCAAGGGGCTGGCTCAGGCACTCTGTAGTTTGCTGCTAGTTCTGACCAGCGCAGAAGGGAATTAATGTTTGTTTTAGCAGTACTCCACTATAAGGAAATGACCTCTCCCACACATCTGTTTAAATGTCTCACTTCTGGTTGAACAAATACTTAATATTCATGTTTAAAATTCTCAGTCTCTCTCTTTTGGACCTCGCTTGCAGCTTTTCGTGCTAAAAGACAAATGAAAATTTTTTTTTCACTTCTACGTTGATAATACAATTTGTCTTTGCAATTTTTAAGGAGAGTGAAAGGCATGCTGTCGCTGTCTTCAGTACCAGCAGTGATGGTGATGGGGTAATTTTGTTGTTGTTGATAATGCATTATTTGCACAGAATTTCAGCAGCTGCCTTCTGTATGACAAAGTGATCCTTCCACATATGCCTAAAATCCCCCGCCAGTATATGTAAGAAAAGGAAAAGAGTAGGACACTGAGACACAAACTTACGATGCAGCCCGCTTCTTAAGAAAGACAGTAATCATTTAAGAGCTTTGTCTTCACAGTTTCTTGGGATGGCTACCCTCTTATTTCGAGGAAACAGTGATTTCATCAGCATTGCCTTGAAAAGTTGTGTATATTTGTGGTGCATATAGACAGGGTTATGTGTCAAGAACAACTAGCAAATGCACTTTAAAAATCCTCCGATTTCCAGATAGTATCTAGGTCATATGATACCCACAGGCATGATTCATCCACCTGGGCTTTATGCCAGTCAGCAACTGCGTGGATCTGACACTCCAGGAATACTGTAAAATTATTAAAGCTGTATTTTTTTTCTTCAAATAACACTGTTGATGATAGCTGTAAGAATTATAACATAGTTTATAGATTCTGTAAGAATTCTTTTCATCGAGTAGACACAAAAAGTACACTATGGACTGAAAAGAATGAAGAGCAGACCTAGCTGGATGAGCCCAGGTAGCTTTTTTTGGCCCTGCAGACTTTCATTTCAGAAATTCCTATCTTGACATACAGTAGTCCTATTTGAGGCAGAAGTATCTAAGTGTATCTGCTTGAAGCCCAGCTAGCTGTTAAGCGTTCATCTTAGTTAGCTACAACGAGCTAAAAACTGCCAGAGCTCTGCCTCTGTTAGGTCTTTGTACAAAGATGATAATCTCTCTGAGGGGCAGAAACCCTATACATTTAGTACAAACCTCTTTTTTTTTTTTTTTTTAAATGAAATTAGTTTTCAAGAGATTGTGCTTATTTTTAGGCACGTGTACTATGCAGACAGACACTCTTAATTATCAAAAAGCCTCACTTAGGGAATTATCAAGCTGCATTTTAAAAGATGTGTAGGTGTCTAGGAAAATAAAAAAGCGCGTAGCTGAGGTGGTTTTTTTCAGATGTACTGACATGTTTATGTCAATGAACACTTACAAGAGTATATTCTTCTGGGCCTTGCTAGGTTGCTTACCTTGCATTTCTAGGTGCCTGTATATTTAAAAAATGTACCCCCTAATACTTTGAAAACAAGCTGCCTCTTTTAACTCTTACTTCTGAAAAGTCTCATACAGATTTTTTTATTTTAAGCATCTTTATAGGGTGAAGGCCAAAATTCTCCCGGTTGAACTAAAGAGATAGCCTTCTAGAAATGAGGTAAAGAAGTATAACCTTTGCCAACATGTAAAGAAACTGCATGTTTAACTTCGATAAACTGAAAACTGAAAAAATACTTTCTACTTTGTCTTCCTGAGTTTGTGACTTCCCATCCCATGACAGTGGGACAGGAGAGGTGGAATGTTCTCAGGTTTGTAAGCATGCCTGGTTTATCCTGGACTTGCTCTGAGCTGTTTTTTCTTTTTCTTCCTTTCATCTAGATAAAGAAGAGGCAGCAAGATGTGGTGAGGTTTTTGGAAGCTAATCGCATAGAGTTTGAAGAAGTGGATATCACAATGTCAGAGGAGAAAAGACAATGGATGTATAAAAATATTCCTGAGGATAAGCAGCCTGCGCAAGGCAATCCACTGCCACCACAGATATTCAGTGGTGATCGGTACTGTGGAGTAAGTAGCTGTTATCGTTGTCAGTGAACAATATATCAGTATAACCTGTTGGCCTTTTAAAAAGCTGGGACTTTCTATTGAGGGTTCTCTAGTAGTATCTGAATTAATGGTGGTAGTTTGGGGTGATAGGATCAGGTAATGGTCACACAGTGAAAATTCAGATAGCTCATTTGTAAATCCTAAGGTTGTCTTCAGCTAGTGGATGCCCTCCATGAATGTAAGAATTTGTAATGTCACATGCTTCATGTACAACCTTCTGATGGTAAAGTCCCTTGTGAGACCACTATAAGCTGGGGGTTTATAGTTTTCTTCCTACTCATGTCTAGTCCAAACATAAAAATTCATAAGGAAATCTTTGGCAAAGTAAATGAGAACAGTGGCTAGATTGAGTTATATTGGCATTGTCATTAAGCTCCTTCTCTGCTGCTGTTACAGTGTAAATTGTATTTATACTCAGAGAGCGTTTATGCAATCAGAGTCTCTAGGATAAATGAAAACTATTTGCTGTTTGTAGAATAGTTTTATTTTTCCATAAAGCACAAAGCAGCTCGAGACTTGTCTTCCTTTGCTGAAAGACTGCTAAGCATGGGAGCCTGTAAATCTGACAACAGACTGATGGGCGGGCTGGTTTCTCTGATTGTGCAAGCTGCAATAACATCTCCATCTGCTATTGCAAGCTGAAGGGGTATCCTGTGATGTGTTAAGGATGGCACCATGTGAATGTTTTACTCTCCTGCTTAGCTGACATGGTACACTGCAGCTCTGAGTCCTACTCACTGTTGCAGTCTGGGAGAATCTTCCCAGTACTTTTACTCACCTTTGAAACAAATGTTGTAAAAAGGCCCTCTTTGCCTTGCTGTGTCTTTTCATACTTCAACCGTGTGACTTGTACGTCCTTTAGGAGGCAAGTTTAAGGTACCTGTTAGAATAGCTAGTGGGAGAGAGGACGGGTTGATATGCCACCTGGCTGCATCAGGAAGGTTTGTCTGTGAATTCAGTAGGAAAAATGAAATGGGAAAGAGGATCTTTGTGATTTATAATAGCTGGAAATGTAATGTAAATGTGGGTATTGTGTGGGTTTCTGACTTCAATATGGTGAAAATACATCCAAACTGGTCCTAAATTCGGCCCTGCCAGACTGAACGGTGCTGTAAAGAAGCTGTTTCTGGCTGATGGATAATTCAGGTCTGTTGAGAACCTATCAACTGCAGTGTAATTGTTAGCATAAGGTAGGAAGCATTAAGAAGAGATTTAGGATCCTCTGCAATAAGCAGACTGGGTATGATGCAGCAGCTAACTGGCTTCTTGAAGCAGGGTATTTAACATCTCTCCATATATGCTTTGTATTGGCCAAACTTGTTTACCTCAGTAGTATAAGTCATATCTTTCTAATTCCAAGTAAAAAATGTTGGTTAAAGAAATGTATCTGGATATGGAAGAAATTTTGACCCTCACTTACGGAGCAGCCTCTCACTTACAAATAGTATTATTTTCTTCGTTCTTTGTGATTTTTAGTTTGCCTGGGTATTTTAGGTTGTTGTTTCTTACCCTTTCAGCTTGTCTTTATAGCATGTTTTAACCTAGTCTTAGAAATTGCTGTTTGTAATTAGTAAGGAAGAAGATGTCATGCAACATGTGAGATGATCTTGGTAATCTGCCTGCTCTGCTGATAGCCATTCTAGTTGAGCAGAGTTAATCCTATTACTAGACCTCACTGTCTGCATGAACATCTTTAAAGAGCAAAGACACTTTAAAAGAAATTGTATTCTCTAGCATGAAGGAAGAGGTTTGTGCAGGTTCTCCAACATTCGTCAGTTAGCCTGCTGCATTAGTTAATGAAGTTCTTGGGTAATAAAGTGAAGGCAAAACATTATGCAGGAGGCAAAGGTCAGTGCTGGAAAGGGGGTTAAAAAAATCACAGTTAAATGAAGTCAGCAGACATTGCACATCTTGTCTCTCTTTGTCATTTCCACGTGAGTCTTTTCATGTGTTTATCTTGACATAACTTAAAAATCGTTATTAAGTAACTTAAATATGCACTGAGTTTTCTGTTAGCTGAGTTAGTGAAAATTGTACCTTGTTATTCCTGATTTGTGTCCAGGCAATTTCTAATCCAGTTTGCTCTAATAACAAACACTGTCTGTTTTAATGGATGCCAGTTCTCACCAGGAAACCCCCTAGGTACTTATTCTGGCTTATATTTTGTTACTGACAATACAGACTTATTTGCTTACAGTACAAACTGGTCAGATCCATCGCTGTCCCTCTAAATGTAAGAGGGCTAGACAAGGCAAAGCAAAGTAAGTGCAGTTTTTCTTTTGTTCATATTTTTTCAGTAGAGGTGTATGAGCAATGACTCAATGTCGTGTTCATAGCCATATTGTTTTTTTCTGTGTTTGTAGGAGCATTAGTAGGTTTTTCTTTTCTCCCCATTTTCTCTTAAGTAGAAAACCTCAGCAATGTTCATGAGGGTATTATCTCTGGATAGGTTTTTCTGGCTAGGGCATTATCATTTGAATTAATGTAATTAGTATTTGTAATTAAACTTTTCAGAATGTAACTGAATAGAAAGTAAGTTTGTCTTCAGTGTTTTCAGTAAGCATTCAAAATGGAATGGTGTCAGCCATTTGAACCCGTGATAGCTGGTGTAAGAGGGGAGGAAAAAAGGGTGACCCGTGCTTACTGGTTCACAAAATGTCTTGTACCACAGGGGAAGGGATCCTTCTGGCACCAACAGACAAACTCCTTGTTTTGAAGTATAAGCAAGGCCTTGAAATTTTCTGAGTTGATGTAATCGCAGATATGATCGTTAATCTATCTTCTTAGTATTCTGAGATTCACTCCCCAATTTTCCAGTAAGAAGTTCTGCTAATGGATTTTGAAATAATGTATTCAGCAAGAACAATTTTTATTTCCTGTAAGCAAGATAAGAGCTGAGAGCACACAAGAACACAAGTAATTTTACTGATTATCCAGTGCTGTGTCATAGTGCTGACACTATGATTATTTACATATTTTTCTGACTTTAGAATCTGTTGTTTCATCTTCATGAGATTGCTATAACGTGTGTGAGAAGAGAGTCTGCATTTCAGACAAATCAGGCACATGGACCTGCTCTTCTAATTTATAGTCGTGCAAATCTGAAATTACTACAGTTATCTTGCTCTAGTTACTGCTGTGTAACGGTAAGGAAATGTTAACACCTAGTGCATGTTCCAAGAGTGAAATCGTGCAGTTTGCATGAAAAAAAATGGTGATAATTTTGGGGAAAAAAAAAAAAAAAGACAAGTAGAGCCTGAAAAGGAGCTGGTGTTTTGACTTGAGTTGTTGGGCATTGAAGCCAGTTATGTCTTGCCTGCTTCCTTACGAAGCTCATCCTCAGTTTTAGTGGCTCCTGCTGTTGTACTTTGACGTAGAGCTATGACATACATCTCAAGTCATGGATTATTTTTCCCCCACAGGTAAACCTCCTTGAGGTACGCACTGGGTTTCCCCATTCTCCTGCATTACCCACCAAGTGCACCCTGGCCCTTTAGTGAAAGGAAGCTCACAAACGGGATTGCCTTTTCTTGAGGGAGAAGTAATCCACACTGTCTTTCCCAGCCATGTTCTCCACAGCAGCGAGGTTTTACCCACCTGACTTGTTTGATCATGCCACATGTTTCGCATTCGTGGATAACCTGTTCAATGGCTTCAGTGGTCAGGTCCACTCCTCGATCACAAGACCTTCTGTACGTTGCATCTCTTCTGAGGTGTCCTGATGTGTCATGGGCCCACTGAGCTATGAATAGCTTACCCTTACATTCCCAGTCCAGGCATGCCTTGGCCATTTCAGTTCTGGCAGCCTGATCTACCTGTTTCTTACTTCCATGGTCTTCAGTGGCATGGCTCTTGGGCATGTGAGTATCTACATAATGTATTTTTTCTCAGAGGTTTTCTACCTGGGCAGCAATGTCTTGCCACAATGCAGCAGCCCAGATGGGCTTACCTCTGTGCTGCCAGATAGTTTCTGTTGCTGTGGCCATCCCCACAGGGCATTTGCTGCCGTCTATGAGTCTCTGTAGAGACAGACTGTGGGCCACTTTTCTCTTTCAGCAGTGCCTAGGGCCAGCTGGATGGGTTTTACTTCTGCAAACTGACTCAGTTCGCCTTTGCCTGTGACAGTTTCTGTGACTTGTGGCGCTCCACACAGCAGCTTTCCACTTCCAATGTTTTCCCACTGTTTGACAGGACTCGTCAGTAAATAGAGCATAATGTTTTTCATTTTTCTGGTAATTTATTAGACAGTGGGGCATCTTTGGTGTGAATCACCCCCTTGGGTGATGCTTCGAAATATCTGCCTTCTGGCCAGTCCATGATCTCTTCTTCCTGCTCTCCCTCAGGATGAGCTTCTAGCTCCTTTACTAAGTGTATTGACCTATGCTTCCATTGTATCTTCTTGACTGCAGGAACCACTCTTGTAGTTGAGGGTTGGAATTCTGATTTATCCAGCGTCTGTGTGTCCTCAGATCCAAAGACCCTCACAGTATCCATTTGTGTGTCCGCAGATCCAGAGATCCTCACAGTCTGTCTGCGTGTCCTCAGGTCCAGAGATGCCCTCCTTTCTTTGAGCCTACCGCAGGCCCTACCACAGTACTATAGGTTGTGTCTTTATGGTATATGCAAGGCATCCTTCCTTCAAGTGATCTGTCAGTTCATCAGGATTCCATGTCTGTTCAGGAGTGAAGTCCCAGACCATTGGAGGTGAAAACTGCTCTAGGCACCTGCCCAAATTCTCCCACACGCTTTGCACCTGGGGAACTGGTTGCCCCAGGGCACATTCCTGTGTGTCATTCCCAAGTGGGTGGTTAACCTTACAAAAAGCCAAAATCAGTGTCACTGCTCATAACTGTATAACCTTCTGGTTCCATTGGGATATTCAAGAACTGAAGGGCCATTGCAACAAAGCTGGAAACAAACCTTTCTCCTGGAGGAGAAGAGGAAGTTGCCATTCTTCATTTCTTCCACAAAGCGGCTCCTGAGAGAGGAGAAAGGTGTCTAGTTATTAGTGTTCATGAGATGGTTCCCAGAGGATTGGGATGGCAGCAGTGAGGGGCCAAATACCAGATTAGGCTCAAGGCCAGTGTGTTTATCATGGTTCTCCCAGGCAAGGCAAAAGAAAGTGATAAACAACATGTTGAACAGCAAAAGCTGAAAACAGCCATTAACAAGCAGTTGAGTTTGATGTACAGGAACAGAGCATTGGAGGCAAAGAACAAACCAGCATCAGGAACAAGTGAATCAACATTGTGACCAGCAACACAAAGTAACAGCCTGCCAAGTAACAGCTAAATAGGTATGCAAGAAATGCTGGAAAAGTGGTGCTGAAATTAGGCCTGTGCCTCAGACCACCCTCTTCTGCCTTCTCTGAAATCTCCACGACTGAATATACAACCCTTTTTAGACTAGAAGTGACTCCTGGATCTTTCAGAAGATTGGAATTCTCCACTTCCCAGTGAAACTGCGCTCTGATTTTAACCTTAGAAAACTATGAGTTAGCACTTTGAAACAGTGACAGTTTTATATGCAGAAATCTGCCACTGATGTGAAACCACCTGAAATTTAGGCCAACCAACACTTAAAAGAAGTCTGTTTCCTGGTGGGAGTTTGAACTGAAAGAAAATTACTTACGTAGCAGGCTGATTCCTTTTTTTTTTTTTCGTTTTTCGTTTTGGTTTGGGTTTTTCTGTTGTTTTTTTTTGTTTGTTTGTTTATTTGTTTTGTTTTGTTACTTGGAAGCTGTTCATGTGGTTTAGAGTGTTAGGGTAAGTCTTGATAGACTTGCCAGTGGGCAGCAGTAGAGGCAGAGATATTTGATATTTATTGTCCTTCCCTGAAATGTAATATATGGGTATCAACTTCATCAAAACAGTGAAGGCCTGTAGACAAGAAAGAAATAAAATAGGCTGCTGAAAGAGGTGCAGTATTCTCAAGAAGCTATTCAGCACACAGGCAATTACTGTGGCATTGATTTCTTTGCACTATTAAGCATCAATCTCTTCTGGGTTTTTTTTTAAAGATCCTGTTAAGATTCATACATATTTCTTTCTCTGCCTTTTTTATATGCGTTGAATGGCAAATCAATAACTACTCACTGATAAGAGAAAGAGAGGATTTAAGAAAACTGGCTAGAGGCCATCTCAGTTTCTGCCCTGTCCTGTCATTGAAGACTTTGTCATTATTCTTGTGCCTACAGATACAGAAAGCTTGAACTCTGTCTCTCTGGATCCTCAGGCAACGTGAGAGAATTCACCTTAGCATGCCTGCTGTAGTGTGTTTACTTCAGAAGCTGGAGCAGTTGTGAGGCAAATTTGGTATTCAGGAAGTCTACATTTGCTTCCCTGCACCCTTGGAGGTGTCTCACTTAGCATCTTGGTGGCCTCAGTCTGAGGGATAATCTCTCTAGATAAAGGTTGGTGTGAATTGTTCAGAGATTATGTAACAGCTGTTAATGATTGATGATGATGAAACTTTCTTGGTTAATTATTTTTGCCATCAAAGGTAGAGTTTCCTGCATGGCAGATTTGAGCTGTTTTGAAATTGTCCTTAATTACTTTTTGCAATTGCATTGGAGTAGTTTGTGGCTCACAGTTGTCCACAGACCCTAGGCTGAATGTGAGTGACTAGAGACCAGGGACACAGCACTGTTTATCTTTCTGTTTAAGCCCTTTTCTCAAGCAGGGAATATAGAAGGCAGAGCTGGTGTTGGAAAGCCCATGTGTCATCTCCATGTTGGCAAGATACAGTTCAGGCCATTCACAAGGTCTGTATGGTTATAACTTACAGACTATGCTCATGGTTTTACAGTCCACTTCTCCATACTTTTCTGTGTCCTGAGGCAAAGAGCTTTAGTTCGTTGTGACACGCACTTAATAACAGGGAGTGTGGTACCAGAGGCAAAGTGTAGAGCAGCCAACCTGCCTGGTGTTAGGGCTTAGAAAATGAAAGCTCAGCAACTCAGTAAAAATAAAATAATCCAAGAATTTTATCCTCTTTAGAGCAGATAGCACTGATATTAGTAATGCATTGTAGTGCTGCTGTTTACCTTGCAGTGAAGAGAGAACATTCCTGTTGAGCATTTATTTGGACTCTTTTCCTCTCTGCATTCTAGACGTCATTAATAGCCATTTGAAAGTGAAGGAGCATGTATTTTGTAAACCATCTCACCATGTAAGGATGACAGCTGTCAAAGATTTGATACATCTCTGAAGACACCTTACTGTGTTTGCATGCTCTCTATTTCCTAAATGTAATAATATAGGGTGTTTGTACTTAAAAATGACCAGTATAAAATTAGAATTGTCTCCTTTACAGGATATAGTATAGAATATTACTTTTTTTCTTTTTTATTTTATATTTATTACATTGATGTTCTGCAGAACTTATGGATAATCAGTAAGTGTGACGTAATTACTAACAATTTTGTTTGGGATCCTAATTCTTCTTTGCAAGGAATAGAAACTTCCTATTGTGCCATTCTTTCTTGAAGAAAAGGAGTTTATTCATGAAGGTGTTGTGGACTAATTTGGTTAAAATCTTTTATAAAGGGCCAGTTCTACTAAAATATAGGATATATGGGATATAGGAGGAAAGGTTAAGAAAGCTTACCAAGTGGCAGTAATGCTTTGAGGACACACAGTATTGCACAGAATACAGATGTAGCAGTATATTGGAACAATATCTAGAGAAGGCCATGGATGCTGTCAGAGAACAACCAGGATGAAATAAATACATGACAGTGCACCACTGTTCATTTGTAATCATGCAAATTTGATTTTCTTCTAAAACACTTTGAAGATATAGCAGCTTTATAGTCAATTCATAAGTAAAAATGGTGTTAATACATTGCAGTGCCATTACAATTAGTGTGGCTTTTTTCTTTCCTTAGTAGCCTTCCATTTCTGTCATCTCTGAAGGAAACACAGAAAACAAAGGAAGTGCTGAAAGATGATTCTGCCAGTGTCCGCTTCCTAAAATAAACAAGTGGAAGGGGAAAATCCATATTTCATTTAGTGCTCTGAGATGTCACCTAATATTGATATGAATAAAATGCTTTAAGAGGAAAACCAACCAACATGTGATTGTCGTGTCCCTTGTAAAGTTACAGCTGCCTTAAAACACATCCAAGTTAAAATACGTGCATGCAGAGCATCTGTGCAGCATGGTCAGTTTATGTCTTTTAGTCATGAACTTATGTAAAAGGATGACTACATAGGTAACTCCCTGATGTTTCCATCCCTTCCTCTTCTCAAATTCCTGTCGTGATCTGATTTGATAATATTCTTATCCAAACAATCTCTAAAATAATATGCTGAGCTGGAAGGTGCATAGAAGGGGGATGTGGCACCTGTTATCATCAATAGTACTTATTGATTCTGCTGCTGACTCCCCTGGATACTCCCCTGCCCTAGGTGGGCACTCTGCTGGTTGAGTACTTCAGTGCTTGGCTGGGGGAAGCCCTTCTGTGCTTGAACTCCCTGTCTTAGAGATGAGGGAGAGGAGTTCTTAGACAGCTGATGTCTGTGTACCCTGTCACAGCTGCTGAATGAATGGCAAACATCACATCGGCTTGTCATGTACAAAACAATAGAGCTGTAGCTGACATCTGCTCCCTTTTATTAAAGTCTTTGTTTCTGGAAGCTACAACTGAAGAGATTACTGAAATAAACGTCTGGCCCTTAGCAGAGGAGTAACAGGTTGCTTTGCAGAAACAATTGTATAAGCTTTTTAAAAATCTTGTGCAGAGTTCTTATTAGAATGTGAGATAATTGAAAACCATCATGTTTAGCTTGTCCTGAGTCATGCAGACAAGTTCTTTTTTTTTTTTTTTTTTTTTGTTTTTTTTTAATTTTACAGGGGTTTTGCCCTAGTTGAAATACTTTTCATGTATAAAGACTGGAGTCATGCGGACAATTTTTTTTTTTTTTTTTTTTTTTTTTGTATTTCTATAATATTAAAGGAGATTTGCACGCACACACGTTGTCTAAGGATAACCAAACTGCCCTTTTTGGGAAGGATGCTAGCAGCTCATTCTCAGTGGCATACAGTATTCACCTCAGTCAGTAGCAAAGTGCTGATTCAATGCATCTAAATTATGGGTTCCCCACTATGTTAAGAGCAATTATGTTGCCCCTTTTATAAGGATGGAGATATCATAATCATTTATTAAAAATATTGACAAAGAGAAACAAATTCAAACAGCATGCCGATAGACTAATCTTTAAGTGCTCTCCAGTAATGAATGCATTATAAAAAATCTGCATGAAAAGCATGGCAGGCTGTATTTGAGTGGGTTCCCTGTGTTTCTGCTTTCTGGTGTGGTAAGCAATAAGGATTTGTCTAAGATGTTTAATAAACTCACTCTTTCTTTTTTGCCTGTCTCTAGCTGTTTTTCTGAAACAAGTAGCACTTTGTGTTTATAATTCTTATTACATTCCTCTTTCATGAACTTCAGCCTTCTGGTGAAGCCATATAAACATTCAGCATCTTTAGTGTGCTGTGGCAATGTGCCCTATGGGTCTGCTGAGCCCTACATCCAGTACCAACCATCCTGCCACCACAGTGAGCTTCACAGCCTTCCTTTCATTACCACCTGGGGTAACTTTGCTCCTGAAGACCTTTGCAGCCACGACCTGCCTCTCTATCCTGCTTTAGAGTCACTCAGCAGGAGCAGGGAAAGCAAAGAAGAGCTTTATGCCATGCCAGGCCAGAAAGATTTTGCCTGGCTGTAGGGGAGCTGTTGAAACTTCAGAACAGCTAGCTTGCTTTGTTTTCAACAAAGCAAGAGCTTACTAGGTCAGGTAGCCCATTCCCCAGTAGCTCTGAGAGCATCTTTAATGCTGTAAGCATTCTGGTAGTAAATCAGAGGGGCTGTAGCTTGCTCAGAGTGCTTGGTGGGTGATCAAGCTGCCATTGACTTTAAGGGTGAGGAGCTAAGCCTAAAGCAGTCAGATGGCTGTTACCCTGTTAAGAAGTCTTTTATGACTTGCAATAGCTTTTTGCTTGCCTTATTTACACTCCTGTCATTTCTCTATCCCCTCAAACCATCCTGAGATACATTTTTTTTTTTTCTCCTAACTAGCATTTGTCATTCTTTGTAACCTTTCATACCCCCGTCTTTGTGATTTATTGTCTGTATTTTGGGCTTTTCAATTTTTTCAGGGGGATTGAGCATCTCTGCATCACTGATGATTCACATCCACTGTCTCGATGTCTCCTTAGTTTTAGTAGCCTTAACCAGCTAATGATGTTGCCAGAATTTTATATGTCAATAGCAGCTCTGGAAAACACAAAGGATTGTAATTTAAAGCGATACAGTCAAAATTATATTTGTTGTCTTTTGAAGTGGGCTAGTGGGTGGTAGTTTGCCATACTCATGTATTTTTAGGTTAACAGCTGCCTTCTGAATGCCTCTAGGGCGTCATCGGGGGCCACTTCCTTGCACAGGGGCAAGACAACACTGCTCAGCTGATCCCAGCAAAGCCACAGTGCCCACTGGCTTGGTAGAGCTGCTTGGGACAGTGACAAAGGGATCGTGTTAACTTGCTACTGGTGACAAAGCCTGGTGCAGAAACAGGGAACCCCTGCCTTGCCAAAACCAGCAGGTGGTGATGCCCCTCCTTTGTGGGAGGCAGAGCGTCCCACAGAATTTTTCCAAGTGGAACCCATCGTCTCATGAGTGCGTTGGGCTCTTCCCTGTGTATGAAGCTCTCAGCTTCCACTGAGCTTGGCACCATTTTCCTTCTTCAGCTGCTGCATTTACTGCTGGTAGCAGTGGGATGTTCTTCATATGAGACGAGAATTTCCATGTGCTCATCAGTGGAGATAGTGTCTTTACATGCAGCCTAAATCTGCACAGACTTTCTGTCCTTAAAAAGGTAAAGTCAAAGACAGGATGTTTTTGGAACATGTGTTATTGTACTGGTATTACACGGAAGGCCAGGGATGCCCACTTTGAACTCCTACCACATGCCAAAGCATAACTGATGAGTCCTTGAGATCATGTTCCTTGAGATCATGCTTCTCAAAAATCTTTTAAGGAACTACCATACTGAAGTGATTTTTTTCAACTTTTATAGGACTACTATGCATTTTTGTAACCTTTTTTTTCACGTTTAAATATCTCAAATACATAGTTTTGGGATGCCTTACAAGGCTAAACGAGCCCCGTCTGCACGGTTTTGAAGTCAGAGTTGTCCTTCTCCTAGGATGGTTGCCCGAAGCCCGAAGGGTGTGCTCATCGCTTGCAGTGAGCGTGGAAAAAGCCCTTCCCAGATCTTCATTCACGAAGCCAAGCCGTGGTGGTGGTGATAGTTTTGGGATGATATATTTTCATTGCAGACATTAGTAGGAAAAAACTCCTATTTAAAATTTTACTGCTACTTTATCTAAAACCATGATGCTTCTTCCCTCCATTCCCCATGAAAGTAAGAAAGCGTCAATAGCATTTTAATATGTTTCGCAGTGCAGATATCTCGCAACATCGGGGATGTTGCTTCTGGTGAATAATCTCTTGTGACATTAAATATTCTGTTCCTTTTAAAATTAATGAGTCCACTGGGTTTTGTGCTTTTTCAAACATACACTTACTCAGTTTAGCTTATTGTTTAACCTTCACAGTTTTTTCAGTAGGTGAATCCAGATTTGATAATCTGTAAAAATGTAGAAAAAATATACTAAATCAGGCCTAAGTACTTCTGGAAGTAAAAATTGATGACTAGCACTTGCAGAAAGCTTTTTATGATAATGGAGATGAATCTGGGCTCCTGAGGTAGTAGGAGCCAACAGGGAAACATGGGTGAAATATCTCAAAGGAGTTAAGGGGTGGTCCTCTAAATAGCTGACATGGCCGACAGCCCAGCTAAAGTCCCTCTACACCAATGCACACAGCATGGGCAACAAAGAGGAGAAGTTGGAAGCCACTGTACTGCTAGAAAGCTATGACCTGATTGCCATTACTGAAACTTGGTGGGATGAATCCCATGACAGGAGTGTGGCTGTTGATGGCTACAGGCTGTTCGGAAGTAGCAGGCGAGGAAGGAGGGGCAAAGGCTTTGCCCTCTAGATCAAAAAATGGATAGAGCATGAAGAGCTGTCCCTGAAGAATAGCCACGAGCAGGTTGAAAGCTTATGGGTAAAAATTAGAGATGTAGGCAATGAAGGGAACCTTGTGGTTGGTGTCTGCTACAGGCTGCCTGATCAAGGGGAGCCTATTGATGAAGCCTTCTTACTTCAGTAACAGGAGGCTTTGTGCTCGCAAACTCTCATCCTGCTTGGGAAATTCAACCATCCCAACATCTACTGGAAAAGTGGCACCGAGAGTTGTAGCCAATCCACGAGACTCCTGGTATTCACTGAGGGTGACTTATTAAACCAGGTAACAGACAGAACTTTCAGAGGGTGTGCAATATGGATCTGATGATCACCAATGCAAGTGGCTCATCAGTAATGTCAAGATTGGAGGCAGCCTGGAGCTGAACTTGGCAAGGGACTGTCTTCACATGTCGTTGCTTGTATAGCTTGTGTCCCTCATGGCCCTTCATCTGCTTTAGCAGAGTCAGACTGGACCATCTGCAGGTTTAACAGCATCCATGCAGTTTGCAGAGATCAAGGGCTTAATCAAACATCCTTCTGCAGAGCATCAGTATTTCATACTACTCCTCTAGGTATTCAGTGATTCTATCTTCCCTTTTTAATCCACGGCATTGTTGAGGTTGCTTTCAGTACTGTTTCAGCTTATGCCATGGCTTACTTGTGAGATCTGTCTGTTTTATTTGGATTTACTTTCTGGCTATTAATTGTAAATTTATGTTAATTCAGAAATTATCAGAAGTTCATCACCTTTAATGATTTAAAAATTGATCTTAAAGTGTCTATTCCTTCTGTTTATTTAATTTCAGGGTTATGTAGAACAGACAGTACCTAAAATTAAGACTGAGGGAACTTAAACCTGTGTCTAATATCTTCATATGTTAGCATTTTAAACAGTAATGGTAATAGTTCTGTGCTCGTAATGATAAGCAGCATGTTTGCAAAGTCTGTTTTCCCATCTATGACGCTGATCATTCCAGGAGGTTCTACCTCCCTTTGCTCCAGAACTACTTAATTCCTTCAAATGTTTCCTTCCCCCAGCAGTGAAAGCGAGTAAATTTGACTTTCCCCAGAGAGTGAAGTGAGTAAATGGTATCCACTGGAAATTATGCATTGCACAGAGCTGAACCATGGATATGAAACCCAGCTAGAAGAAGTGTGTGGGCTCTCTCTCTCTGTGTATACGTAGATACACACACACGTAACAGAAGCTGAGAGGGTCAGACATGAGGCTTAGCTCTGCCCTAGTCTGTAGAACAGGAATATGCCACATTTTAAGAAGATGAAGCAAAAAGCCATCTTAAGAAGGTTTACTCTTTCTACTTATGTCAGCTAATATGTCTGAGGCCTGATGACCATCATACGCTCCTGCTGGCCTCTCCCTGTCTTTCAGGGCTGATGCTTTTAGTATAGAGGGTTAGGCTGGGAAACTGCCTCTGTGCAGCTGTGGTTCTTTTCTGGGCTGAGGGTATTTGAATGATTATGCAACTGCAGAGAATCACTTTGCTAGGACAGTTGTGTTCACATTGGTAAAGCAGTATATCATTACAGAAATGCTAGTAAAGCATCTTTGTCTAGTGCACCATGAAGGTTTTAAGAGAAATTCTGCACATCTGCAGGATGACTATGGATCTCATGGGAGCCATATTATCCTTGCTATGGTGGCTAAGTATTTTCTGTCCAAACAATCTTTTATTTTACATTGTTGGAGAGAAAAAAAGGAGAACAGATGGAAGTAAAGTCTTCATCTACAAGCACACAGTTTCCTGACAAAGTTATTTCACAAAAAAACAACCATTCTTCTGCAAGGATATAGTTTGTTATATCATATAATTGGGTCTGGCTGGTGGGATGAAGGCTGTTCATGGATTCGCACTGCATTGTGACCCAGATAAATACTGGGAAGCAGAATGCTTGCCCAGACCATTTCTGCTTCCTGCTCAGGATCTGAGAAGCCAAAATGTAAGCACAAGTGGATGGGCTAGGCATGAGTAAAGTCTGGTTGGAAGATCAAAGAAGGTTCCTACTCTTGGCATATCCTATGACAGTCTTCCAAGAATAGTCAGATCAGAGAAAGATTTCTGCTTTTCAATTAGAGCTTCTTCTGGTTATCTTACATGGTACCCTGTGGTTGTGGGATGGTTTGAAAGGTTACAGGTTCAAGAGAAAGCAGGAGTGGAAGGAGACAAGTGGGCAAAGCAGCTGCTGCTGGGGAAAAATTGAGCTCCAATTTCAGAGAAAGCAGCTGAAACTGAAACAATGAAAGATGAGCCCTCAAAAAGTAATGAGATTAGAGGTTAGGAGCCAAAGAAATGCTAATTTTGGGGCTCGGGTGTGTTCGGAATGACTGTTGCACACATGGGAAGCATGCGGAAGCACGGAGACTGCCTGTTACTATTCTTTGTTGAAAGCATGTATGTGCACAGTCAATATTTAAAGGGATTTCTCTTGTTGAATGCTGTCAAGTTAAGCATATCTACTACTCTTAGATATTTAGAGATAATCACTATGTAGTCATGAGCATATATACCTGAAATTTCCTGACATTTGCAGAGTATTTTACATGTCAGAAGTGGTTAAGTAAAGATTAATATTTCCATTTTGCAGTTATGTGGTGGAGGAAAAGACTGAACTGGGTGCTTTAGTGTTTGCTCGTGGTCATAGAGGAAATCTTTGCCAAACCATGAAGAGAACATGAAACTTCTTGGCTTCTTGCCATATGCCAAATCCGTTCACTAAACTGTGCTGTTTTTTCTTTTTCCCTTGAAAAGTGAATATTGTCAGCTCATCTGATGATAGAAGAGTAGCAGGTGTCCAATGCAATAAATGCAGTAAAAGTGGTAGTAACACTTTGAGATCAGAACCCGATCTTAAGCAGGTGAAACCTAAAAGGAACTTAATCGTGATAATGAAGCTTATTTTTTAATCTTTTTATACAGTGTTTCTTTATGCTGTCATTTTGTATTAACTATGTGGTTGTCCAAGGCTGAGATATGTTGCTGATTTCAAAGGATATGATGATGATGAAATCTCTGTTCCACCACTGAAGAAATAAGGATGCCTTAGAACGTCTTTTTGGAGGTTTCCATGTTATGAATTATTTTTGTTTGCTAAAATGTGTGCTGGAAACCCAGTGCATTGTTAGACACTTAAATACCTTTAAAATATACCCACAATAGATTTCTTGTTAATGCAAGTCCATGTTTATATTTTCCTGACAAATAGAGTGAAAGGTGGTGTACTTAGAGAATTTATGTGTTTTTCTTTGCCATTGTAGTTGGTTATATTACAATTTAGAATAGCTTTTAGGTTTGCACAGGAGAATATCGGTAAGTATCAGTGTTCTCCTGAGCATTATCACCCTTTAGTCTAATACGTGGTGTGAAAAGATCAATCAGGAAAACACGAATACAAATGTTGAGTCTTTTTTGTTTGTTTTTGTTTTGTTTTTTAATCTCTAGGATTACGATGGCTTCTTTGAGTCAAAGGAGACCAACACTGTCTTCTCCTTTCTTGGACTGAAACCTACTTTGGCATCAAAGGTCAGTGTAGCGTTGCAGACTTTTCATGGAATTCTTGCAATAATTGAGATTGAATTTTCTTTGAACTGAAAGAACTCTGTGTGTTTGGCTGCGCCATTTCCCTGATCCATACCTTGTCCGTAGCAACTTTATGCTAATGAGGTAATTGTAACAGTTGCCATGAAACCAAGCATATACATGGGAGTTAATTTGAGACAATAGATAAATGAAGTTTAAAGAATACGCTCTCCCTCACATTTTCAATCTAAATTGAAAGCAACTGATTTAATTATAATAGAAGATAGAACTAGGATCTTAATTGCTGGAATGTTTGCAGCTTATATCACCAAAATGTCGTCTTCCTGGACCAGTTTGGCATAATGGCTTGCCAGGACAGCATTTATTCATGAGGCATTAATTTATTTTTTTTAAATGCTGAAATGCTGGAGCAGTCAGGAGTTATATCAACTTTTTGGGTAAGAATTCAGTTTTAACAAATACATGTGTACAGATAGAAGCTAGATAATGTCTTTCTGTTGAGGGCAGTGCAATAGAGGAGATTTTATTGCCGTATAGAAGCCTTGACACTTGTTCAAAGAGACACCTTTGCACCTTTTGGCAGTAGATCAGACTCGTAAGAGAAGATTTTTCTTCCTTTGACTGCTGTAGATGTAGCTGTGTCTAGTAGTAGTACTGTTTCAGGCCTGGACAGTAGCTCTTAGGTATCTGTAGGATTCCTCTTCTGCCAGGAATCCATTTATTTCTGGACCCCATGAGAGACAGGAGTGGGAGGGAACCTCAGCAGGGAACCACAAAAGCAGACTGTTTTGGCAGCCTGCCTTGCTTTGTAGCTTGAGGAACTAGTCCTAGGAAAAAGGTGATGTCCTACTGCGATGAGAAACAGTAGCTTTTATGCAGCTCTTTTCCTGTTTGTTTAGGGATTAACCTGTGGTAGGCCTGGAGGAGTGTCTCTATAAACTTGGCCAGATCACTGCTTCAGAATGATGCATCCTTGGCTGCTGTGTGGATTAGGGTTAGGGGCACTTTATAGGCAAAGGTCTCAGGCAGAGGAGATGAGAATGTGTTCATACCATTAATAATATTTCCCCCCCCTCTTTTAAACAGGAGTCGGAACCCTAGAAAGCCTATCTGAAGCGTCAACAAGCACATCTCCTGGATGAATGACCCTGTTCTTCAGCACACAACAGCTTCCCTAATGGATCACTGTGATAGAGCAAACATGCACCATTAGTAGTAGTCTGCTTGCCATAAGATGGTGCTCTCCAATAATGTGGAGTTAATAACACCTATATGAAACGGGATTAAGGCCGGGCTACTCATCTTCCATTTTACCAATGCTCATTGTTGATGCTTCACTTTTGTCTTTGGATTGCTTTGGCAACTGGCACTGATATTCTAACAGACATGTATGTTTGAGAATAAGGAGTGGAAGTATAGGGCTTCTGTCATTCATGGATACACTTACATAGTCAGATTCTTTACCTTTATCAAATCTTCTAGCTATTGTAGTTGAAGTTATCTCATCATGATAGTTAAAGTGCTGGTGGTTGTGTGCTGGCTATGATGCAGAAGGTAAAAATCACCAATCTTAAAATCTAAGCCAATAACTGCCATATTTTTGCTCTACATTTATTTGATTGTCATATTTATGCTAGACCATGTTTATTTAAGAGACATGGGCTGCTACTTGTTCATGAAAACTTTGATGCATATTGCAACTGACTGTTTGAAAACAGTTGTTATCATGGAGGAGGTGCCAAAGTGAAATAATTTGACATGGTTCCTGTTCCAAATGCAGGTGAAATGTGCAGGAAAATACTTGGTGGAAAATAGTGGGTAGTTCCAAAGAAGAGGTCTCATAGCTGATGAAAATATTATGTTATCTCTTAACTGAGAAATCCTTCAAACCCAAAGTTGGAGCTCTCTAGCTGGACTGTCTTAAAATGAAATTTTGCCAAAACCTTGAGTTTACATTCAATAACACACAGCTCCACCACTGAGAGTCAGGGGGATACTTCGAGAGGCAGGGCTCAGTCCCATGAGTGGTTAAACACTCTACCGTGGTCCAAGAGCACACCTAACTTGCCCAGCTGTTGTCCTGGTTATATCCCCAGGAGCAAAATGTAGAAGTGCCTCAGAGACGGTGAGAAAGCTGAGCTTTTGCTGGATGAGACCATAATGGCCAGATTGGCTGAGGAACAGGAGCCAAGTAAAGGAAGTAGAGATTGTTCCAGTGGGACTGCATTGGTGCACATAGCAGAACTTAAACCTGTCACTTGCCAGAAACCAATACAAAATGAATTCTAGGCTGAAGTCAAAATGTGTGAGGCATTTTGCATCACGACTGGCTATGAAAAAACCAGCTATGCTCTAAAGTAGCTTTTACTCAAGTGATTTCATAATGACAGGTTAGTGCCATTCCAGTAAATGTCCTAATGTCTTAGGATAGATGAAGGACAACCGTTATTTGGGAAAGCTGCTTTGCACTCACAGCATTGCTCAGGCTGTGTGGCTTGAAAGAAGCCAAACTTCTAAAAAGAGTCAGAAAGCAACACTGTCTGTGCAGCAAATCACGTGTTCTGTTAAAGTCAGTAACCATGGCATCTACGTTAGTTGGAAGGGTCAGTTGAAGGTAATCTAGTCCAGCACTGTCAAAATCAGAGCTAACACCAACACTAGCTCTGTTCGATACAGGTTTGTCTAGCAGAGTGTTAAAAATATCCACAGATGAAGACCTTAAAATCCTCTCAGTAACCTGTGCCAGTGCTGTTGTACTCTCCTACTAAAAACTTCTTTTAATGTCCAGCTTCAAGTCCTAGGCTGTAATTCATGGCTGTTGCCTTTATGTTTTCTGGCACTCACAGGAAGAGATTGGCACCGTCCTTTCTGTACCTGCCCTCAAGGTAATTGTAGGTTACCATTAGATCACCTCTTAGCCGCCTTCTTACCAGACTAAACAAACCTGGCTTGCTCAACCTCTCTTCACAGGCTGTGTGCTTTAGGCCTCTGGCTATTTTGCTTTGGTGGAGGG
>NW_010405617.1:0-8512 GCF_000710305.1 Buceros rhinoceros silvestris | reverse complement strand
GTCACAAAACAGTATTTCAGATGTGGCCTCAACGTTGCTGAGTAGAGGGGGTATAATAACTTTCCTCAGCCTGCAGGCCGCACTTCTCCAGACGTAGGGCACTGCCTGCTTTTCTCCATTTGCAGTGAGTACATTGCTGGCTTACGATCAACCTGGCATTCACTAAAATCTCCAGGTCCTTTCAGCAAGCATATTATTTTGTCAGTTGCTTCCTAGCCCATGCTGATGCTTCTCCACCTACAAGGGCACAACTTTCTACTTGTCCTTATCAAACTTCATGAAGTGTCTGTTAGCCCAATCCTCAAGGTTATTGAGATGCCACTGGACTGAAGCTCTGCCAGCTTCAACCACTGAAGCAGGTCCAGATGACATTCACGGATGTGCCAACGGTGTGTGCTAGGTCATCATCCAAGTCCCTGCTGAAGATGCTGAACAACAGGAGAACTGTAGCCTCTCAGATTTTGGACAGTGACTTACTCATGGCTACAGAGGTATGGTGTGAACAACACTCATGACTACCAGTTGCTGGAGTAAAGAACAGGTTACCTTCCAGTTCGTGTTGTCTCAGCTACAAACGGCTTACAGCTATGTGGCTTTTCCCTCTAGTACAAAGGCAAGAAATATTTTAAAAAAGGAGATGTTAAATGAGTCCATCCACAAGTCAGTTTCTCTTTGGATCCTCTGGTGCCTCCTTAGCTCAGTTAAAGGGCTAGATGGAGCAAGAGCATACACAGATTTCAAGCCCATGGTTGTATTTACTGGTCAAAATCTTAGCTGCAGCACCCTCTCTAGAGGAATCCTGAATGAGAGTTGATAACGTGCATATACATATATGTATGTGCATTTTTTAAGAATTACGTTGTCTGTGGTGAATTACTGTGTCATTCTTGTCACCAGTCCCCTATTTTCATGAGACTTGAACCTCTCTATAGGAAGGGAATGTGACATCACGTGGAGCTGTATGTTGTTAACTTCACCAAGTCCAATATAACTATTCCTAAAAAAAAAAAGTTTAAGAAAAATATATGACTTTGCAAATGAATACAGGTACAAATTTACATAATTACTCAGTTGATTACAGAGAAGCCATCCTGGATTTATCATGTACTTGATATGTTGTAAACTTTGAGGACTGCCTGAAGCCCCAGTTTCTAAAAACCTACCTAAGAGTGTGAGTATATACACATGAGTAATCCTGGGCAAAATCCCAGGCTTCCTGATGTGAAAAGCAAAACCACACTGATTTCTCCGGGGATGAAATCGGTTTCACAAAACTCCTCTTGAATTTTGATAATTGTAGAATAGAAGCTTCATGTTCAGTGGAGAGCTGGTCCTGTTGCAGCTGTTAGGTAAACCCAGCTGATTGCAGAGCACACAGGTGGGCATGATCAGGTGTATGGAGGACAACACTAGCTCCAAAGATATCCCGCTCGCTCGCGTGGCTTGGCAGTGTAAGTCCCTTAGAATACATACTTTTGAATTACAAGTGGCTAGTTTAAAGAAAAAAGTTATATACGTTGTTTGAATGTGAATTTGCTCTGTTGTGTGACAGCCTTATTTTTGTAATTAAAGCAAGCAGAGTTCTAGTTTGTTACACAAGATGATCTGGAATTTTTTAAACCAGTTTTGTAATAATGAAATGTAGCTGTCAAGTAATTGAAAAGGTCTGTGGAAACTAGAGCCATTTATTGAAAGAAATAGCAAATTCTCTATTCTGTTTAGAATACTTGCCTATAAAGGTATGCTTGAGAACCAAATGATTTCCAGTTTTTACTCGTAACTACTCCACTTTTTAAAAGGGAGAGCAGTGTCAGTTAAACTGTAGATCTCTGTTCCTAGCTGAAGTTGCTGTGTGGGCTGACGTGCACATGCACATTCACTGTATCAGTGACTTTGGTTGAAGTAGTTTTGTTTGTGCCCCACACTGCTGGGTAGTGCCTTGCCAGAAAGAGGACTGTTTCTGTAGGGTCTTCTTAGATGTGCTTAAACTTTGCACTGAGGAAGGAGTAGTTTCTATATTGCTTTTTTTTTAATAGTGCAGTAAGTTGATCTTGAGACCTGAATCAAAAGACACATGCTTTGTAAGGTTGAAACAGTTTTTGATGGGTCTTCTGAACTCTTGATTTTTCTTAGTGTGGCTTTCTCTTTTTTTTTCTCTTTTTTTTTTTTTTGGCTGACTAGAATCAAACCCTCCAAGGGGAGAGGACCTGGAGTAAAGCCCCTAATTCCACGTTTACACTTTAAAATAACTATCTAATTCAAGTGTTGAGCAGCCCAGGTGCTGTCACTGAAATGAAGAGGATTTACCAAGCTCTTGGTGGATTTCTTGGTTGTGCCTCCCTGCCCTGTCGCCCTCATCAGGTCATTTATTGAGGGAGTCCAGTTCTGGGAATACCATGATTCAGAAGTAGGACCCTGGGACTTTACCCAGTGCCTTGTGGCACTTCACAGGAGTGCAAGAGTGGGATTTTCACCAGGGAAGTGCCAAATCCCATTAAGTCTTCAGTGACTTGTTCACTGATATCACTAGATCTTGGTGTGAGCAGTGGGAGGAGGGAGCCCCACATATTCACTGTGCACAGAGAGTGGGAGTGGAAGACATGGTGCAGAATGGGCCACAGCTTGCTGATGGCACCCTGAGCAGCAGTTTTCACTGGGGCCCCCAGCTGGGGCACCACTCCCCATGGGACTCCAGCTGCATCATGGCCTGTCCTTCACCCTTTTGTTCCTGAAGGAATTTTGGAGGGGAAATGGAGAACAGCTTTCTGAGAGCAGTCCTTCAGCTAGAGCAAGTCTGTCTTACTCCCTTCTTCCTATTCTTTACGTCTTCCTAATGTGCTTTGTCCTGTCCTGTGTAGACCTACCTGTGTGGAAAGCTTCCACGCCTGGCCTTCTGTAACATCCCTGTGAGGTCGCAAACACAGAGCTGGTGTTCACCTTCATGGCATCAGTGTTTTGTAACTCAGCGGGGAAGGGAGCACGTTGCATCCTAGGCTGTGTACACGTGGAGTTTTAAATTATATATTAAACCCGTGTTCATCTAATAAAAAATGAAATTCAAAAAAGGCATTTGCAATGTGTGGTATGTGCCAAAGGAAACAATGGGGAAAATGTGTCTTCGTTCTTGTTGCAGCTCCCTCTGGTGACAGCCTGGCACTTTGGCTTGGGCAGCCCCTGTGGGTGAAATCAGCGCAGAGCTCTTTGCCTGGGAAGGCAGAATCTGATTCTGTAAGACATGAAGGGATTTTGATTCCTGGTGGCTCAGTGGGAATTGTGGTGTGCAGAATACCTGCTGGGTTAGGGTCTATGCCCTCCCCATGTAAAAGTAGTAGTAAAGAAAAAAAAGGGACAATTTATTGTCTTCCATTTTTGTGCTTGGATTAGTTGGTAAATTCCATGGAAATAAAGGACAGATCCTCTGTAGTGGCTTGGGCAGTGAGGGCAGGAAGTTTTCAAATGCTGAAGTGTTGCTCCTAGGGCTAAAATCTCCAGGAGCACTCCTTTTTCTTGACTGTAAGGAATGTGAGCTCCTGTTTTCCCCATCCATTTTGCCAATCCATGTTTAAATATGTTTTACATGGTCTGACCAACGGTACAGGCTTGCATCACTGCAGTCTTCCCTTGATTCTCAGTCTAGTATGTAATTTTTAATACCTTATCGTTCCTGTCTAAAACTTGCCCATTATCTCTAGTGTGAGCACTGCTATGAAAACTCTACCCATACTCTACCCATTGTGGCTTCTTCTGCACCCTGGAGCGAAGTTCTGTGCCACCCGTTCTAACACAGGGCTAGCGAAAGAGATGTGGATGAGGAAGGTGAGCCTGAAATTATACACTCGTGGTGTAGTATCAGTAGCACCCCTCTGAAGTGAGTGAGGCTGTAGCAGCTCAGCTGTTGTGTCACAGTGAGTAGAAGCAGCCAAATTTTTCTGCAGGGGTGGGTGGAAACTTCTTAGTTTCCAGAGATGAAGATGAAGAGATGTTCTGTATCACTTTGCTCATGTAGCATCACTGCCTGTGCTCTGTGTGTAAACCCGTGGCACTGCCATTCCTCCTACCTGGCTGCAGAGAACACACCGAGGGCAGTCAGTAGGCAGAGGTCGCGTGGTGCAGGTGGCTTTGATGTTAGCTGTCATCCTCCCGTGTATCCCAGCTCTGTGCATGCTCCCTGTGCCAGGGAGGTGTCAGTGGGCAAAAGTGCTTGAAAGTCATCCCTGTGTTTGCACACATGCTTGCACGTGCATGTCTGTCCATCTGTCTACACGCCCTCATTCCTACCCTGGAGCAGCCAGTCTGGGATGTGAGAAAGTTCCCCTGAACCGGTCCATTCGCTTGATTTGCTTTTTAGGTGCCAGAAGGACTTGCCTTGTTCGTTCTGTAGACTTCAGCCAAGGCATTGCTGAAGGTGCCTTCATGCTCTCTTCTGAAGTTACCTCCCTCAGGCTGCATTATGTGGCACAGGCAAATGTGGTTCTGGGTGCAAGTTCTCCATACATTGATTACTTTAAAGGTGACCATTGCGCATAATTCAATCCCCTGACGAATTTTGAAAACATTAGAATATTACAGGCTTAAGGAACTAGCACTCTAAAGTGAAGGACAGCTGCAGCCTTGAAATAGTGTGTTTAGAAAGCAAGATTCTGACATGGAAAAGGGGAGTTCGGAAGCAGAGTCCTTGAGAAATGTGTGCCAATCTCTAGCTGCTTGGTTGCCCCATCCAGTGTAGTTGTCTGTGGAACGTACATCCATGTTCAGAAGAGGAACCTCACTCTCCAGGAAAAGCACACATTTCTGGCCATAACTCATTTCATCCCTGGGCAATATTCAGAAGACGAATGATTTGTGTCTTAAAAAAATAATGCCACTTCTCCCCTCTGGAGGAGCTCGGATGCTATGTGTACGTAGGTGGGCATAATAGGAGAAAATCCTTCCTTCATTTCTGGTGAAGCAGTCAGATGCTGAACACCCTATCCTTCCCCCAACGCTCCAGGATGGCCCCAATGGGGACGCCCTGTAGAGGAAAAAGCCCTTATGTGGTGCTACTGCCATCCTCAGAAGACACCTCACATCGTGCAGGAGTCCCGTGTCCAGCTGGGGATGTTTCCTGCTCCCTGCTGCTCGAGAGAGAAGGTATTTTTCACAAACCAGGGTTAAACAGCACGCTGATTTGGCACCTCTCAGGTGTCAAAGATCATATGTCTCTTCCAGGTCCGGATGCTATCTCCCTTAACTGTGCCACACAGCAAACTGTGCTTGCCTTTTCTTTGCACCTCTTTGGAGGTGAAGAGCAGTTCCAGTGAAATTGGTGAACATCAGGATGTGTAAAATGAGCTGAGCCTACATGTCTGCATTCCAGCACCTTCCATAAATAAACTTGGCCGGGTAAGTTATTCTGCTGGGAACCAAAAGAAAAGAAAAATCAGTGGCTTGTTTTAACTCCTTGTTTCTTTGGCCAAGACACTTTGAGGATCAGCGAGGTTTTACAGATACCTCGCTGTGAAGTGCTGGAGCTGAGAGCACAGCAGGATTTCCAGCCCCAGCTGCCAAACGAAAGCTATGGCTGCTTTTCCCTCCACCTCCCAAAGGGACTGGGCCTCCACCAGCTGCACCTACGCACCGGGGATTTGTTTCCCAGAGGAAGATGCAGATTAGCGCTGTCAGGAAGAGAAATCCGCACAGGGTGATCGAGGGCCTGCAGGCAGCTCAAGTGAAGAGTACAGGGCTGTAGCGGGTGAGGTTTTCTGAAGGTAACAGCTCAGGTCTGTCCCAGCCTGCCTCTCCAGCCACTGCTAGCCCGTCCCTCCTCTTCTCTTCATTAAATACTTCTAGCTCACACCTTCATGGTAGGACAAGGGTAATTATCAGATTTGATGGCTTTTGCATGCATTTTTGAGATAACTTCAGCCAATTTTCTTTCTTCCCTGCCAATTCACGTGCCAACTTCTCTTCCACAGGGCAAAGCTGAAAGGATGGCATGCACAGAGCTGGAGACAGTGTGGGCACAGCTGCTGCAGGGCTCCTGGTCTCGCAGCATGTAGATACGGGCTTGTCCTCCCTCCCTTTGCAAAATTCGTCACGGATCCTGTGGCCAGGGGTGAAGTGATGCTAACAGCTCTCTCCTTCTTCTTTTTCACTTATCTTCTCGTTTTCACCATTTCATGTGCTTAATGGGGAGAGGAGGGAGGAATGTAGGTGTGAAGAGGAAGAGATGGATGATGTACTCACCAGCCTTTCAGATGTGAGAACTAATAAATCTGAATCACTCTTTAGCATGATATAAGCAGCATACTAATGTGTTCACATACGAAGTTCTGTAATTTAATTATAAATTGTCTAATTAAAGCTGTATCTGGAGACAAATCCAGTTCTTTCTGCCTCAGATTCCTTTGACAACATATCCATATTGTTCTCTTTTAGCTATTGCCTAACGACCATCTCTACTGGGAACGGCCCTTGTAAAGCCCGTTGGTGACGTCACGTCTGCAGCAGTGACATGGGCCATAGGTCATCTCCAGAAGACAGGAAAGCTGCTTGCTGAGCTGGCTGTAGCCTTCTGAATGGTGCCCCTGGCCAGCACTATAACCCATGAAAGCAAGGTGTCCTGCCGCCATCCCACCATGCTGTGCCCTGTAATGGCCAATAATGGCTTCCACTGCTGACCCCAAGCTAATGGTCTTCCTGCTATGAGACATATCATCATTGCTGGTATAATCTTCCTTCAGCATGTTTTCTTCTCTGGGCGTTCATGGCTCTAAATTCTGCCTTTTTAATTCCTGGCTTTGTTAGACATGCTTTTTCTTTTAGATGTCTTCCATGAGTGGCATAAATTTTATTTTAAGCCATGGGAGGGCTTTTGGGTCAGGACAGCTCTACAGTATTGCTGTGAAATACACTCCTGATCCATTAAGGTAAATTGCTGTAGCATCAGTACTGCTCCAGCCGGGCTGTAATACTCTAAGCCCTAGTGGTCATTTCATATCCTTTGGAACATTCTCACTCTGAGCAAAGAGTGGGTATCCGTCAAAACCACTTACATCTACAGAAACCTGTAGAGGTGATGGCATTTCAGTGCAGCAAAATTTCACAGTCTGTGTTTCTAGTCAGCCTGGAGGAGATGTCAACACAGAGTCTTGTTTCATAAAACAACCAAACTCCATACAAAAGCAACAGTCTCAGTCTGGGTTTGTATTTTTTCCTGTTTTATTTCCCCCTTTTTAGGCTCCTCTATGCTAGTTGGAAGGTTGTTTCAAAATCCCAGGTTTTTTGCACCAAAAAGCCAACCTGAAGTTTATTCACAACCAGCATATCTCCATTGTCCTTGTTTTCCTTTCATTTAAATAAGTCTCCCATGCAGGAGTTACTGTTCTATGTACATAGGTAGTGGTTTCCTCTACTGCCTTAGCTTTGCTTTTGTCAGGTGGAAGATGCAGCAGGTTCTGCTGCCAGTGCCATGGACATCCAGGGGCAACTGAGATCCCTGGGATGATCTCCCCTATACAACAGCATGGAGTAACTCCATGAAGCAAGTCCAGAATGAGCTCTTTTATCCCCTCAGGTAGCAGAATTCATAATTTAGAGGTGTAACAGAGATTATCCTGATACTTCCTTTCAGACTCTTGGCAGAACTCTTGCCCTTTAACAATTTCTCATTTTAACCCTGACCAAGCTATTGCTCCAATTTCACATATTTCCTGGCCATGTTGTGTGGGCAGATGAAAGAACTATGTTTACTAAATACATGAATTAAACATCCTCTTGACACACTTTGATTAATTCAAAGGTGTCAGAAAAATCATTAGGCAGGGATGTGCTCCTTGAACTTACAGCAGCTGCAGGAGTGAAATACAGATCTTGGAAAGACCGTGAGTAGCCAATCACCATTTGAAATTTATTTCAGTTTAATATATAGACATAGCTATTAAAAGAGTTGGTAAAGGTAGGTCCTAATTTTCCACTAGTTTGAACAAGGATCACGTCCGTGGCAAACAACAGTTACCCCAGCATAAACACCTATACGTGAGGGGCCTGAGACCCGTTGTGCTCATGGCTTCGTTTGTGTGGGCTGTGGTGGGTGGGATGAGGGCAATGGCCACTTTTTCCAGAGCACCTACCCAATGTTTCCTGCCTTTCAGCAGCCAAATGCTGCCTGCCCTGCCTGCTGCGTGGGGCTCAGCTCTCTGCCTTCCTGCTTCTCTGCTCACTCTTGCTGCTGCCTCATGTTCTCCTGGCACAGTCCTGCTGCTTGGCTTTCCTGCACATCAAGGCAAAAATCACTGTGTTTGACCCAAAAGTCATTCTAGAGGTGTTTGCTCCAGCCTGGTCACTGCACGCATCCCTCAGCAGGGTCCCACGATTGAATCCTGCCTCCTTGCTGTACCATCCCAGCTGGACTTCCAGCACCTTTACCAGTGTATTTTCCACTCTCCTCAGTTAACTCCTCGTCAACGTCTGTGCTGGTGGCCTCTTCCCTTTGCCACCCTCCTGTGGAAACTCGTTGTGATTCTTGGCACTC
>NW_010405616.1:4569-8035 GCF_000710305.1 Buceros rhinoceros silvestris | reverse complement strand
TTATAATCTTTATAATCTTTACTTTTGCATCTTGACCTCTGATCCCATAGAACTTTCTTATCCCTGATGTATGAGCTAGACAGGGCTTCTGACCCAGCAGCTGTCAATTTGCTCTAGACAGATGATTATCCTCCAGACAAAACCTATTTTGCCTTCCTGTAAAGGTCCTTCATCCTCTATGGGACTGCAAAGAATGTTGAGCTTGACACCTATTTCTCTCTATCCTGTCATTCTGAGGAAAATGCAACATCCACATTCATCAGCAGTTTTCAGCTTGTATATATGGCCTGAATATGTGGTATGTACTCATGTCTGTGAATAGAGCTGGTAGGTCAATGGGAATCTCCTTCCCTAGCACCTATGTATCAAAAGTAACTCTATTTTCTCCACAAGCATCTGCTGAAAATGTTTGATTAAGATATGTTTAGGGCACATCCCTAGTTCCAGTGATTCAGTCATCCTACTTGTACATACTGTTTATGCAGCTATTGACTGATGGGATAGTGGAAAATAAACCTAGTAGAAAGAAAACTTCTTTGCCAAACCTAGAATTTACACAGCAAGAGTCCAAGAACTTGTAGCTAGTACAGAGGAAGAGGGAGACTGGACCATGACTACCCTCTTTCAAGACAATTTTCTGTTGTATTTTCCTAGTCTTTACATCAAGATACATGAGTGCCCAGTGGTATGATATTACCCAAGGTTAAGAGAATTTTTCAGTTATATTCCTGAGCTGATGTAGCAAACAAGCTAACTAGATTTGTGTAGAAAGTTTATGATGATGATGTTAATCATCATATCATTCAAGTTCTGCCTACTGAAAGCCAATAGTGATGTTCCTGTTCCTTATTCAGTACCGGGGAAGTGCTAAAGCCCACACAAAATTAGATTTCTGCTTTTCTTAAAATTTATTACACTTACTTTAAGAGGTCAGTTACTGGGTTACTGGAGAAGGCTTGAGTATGAGGCTCCAACTTTGCATAAAATACATAAATATTTAAAACAGGTATCAATGTCACAGATGGAGAATATGTTTAACATTGAACTTGCAGCTAGCATTTCATGAATGACAGTGAATTTGCCTAAACATATCTTTTTTTATTATTAATGCAGTTTGTTTCCTGTGGAGCATTAGCATATTCAGTGTAGGTAACCATAGGCTATTTTCATTGTTATTAAATAAAACATATTAAAGAATTAAAAGAATAGATAACATTCTATTGTACTCATAAATATTAAACAAATATATCAGGTTTTAAAAGGAGATGCCCTTTCCCTTATCTGCATAAATAAATCCCCCTTTATGTATTTTGGTCTTCTCAGAATTTGTAGTGCATTGCAGAGAACATGTGTATTCAGCTGGTTAGGCACAGCTATTAGCAACTCAGCAATTAGATAAGACCTGAAAGAAAATTTTAAAATTCCACTGAATTTTTAAACTTACAGTTAAATCCAAATGAAGCAGAACTTCAGGGATATTCTGGTCTGGCACAAGGCTGCACAGGGAAATAAAGAGAAGAACTGTCCAGCTTTTTGATAGTAGGTAATAAGATCAATATTTATCTTTTCCTGTCTGTGCAACCTTGCTGATTTACCTACAAAAAGTTCAGTTGCAAACAACTATATTTATGTAGGAAATTTTTTAGCATCTAGTTGACAATTCCATTTACTGATGTTCTATTTCACGGCTTTTATTTCTAGTGTTAATAGAAGGTATATTTTCCACTGATCCCTGTCCTGTCTCCTGTGACTATTTCCTGAACATCAAAGGAAGAGAGCAATGTTCCCTGAAGCTATGGTCTCAAAGGACATGAACTCTCTAAACTGTCGTGCTTAGGATGCCATTGCATCATCTGCAAACACTGCAATGATTCCTTCTCCTGCATCTGCAGACTTGTGCCTTAATCCATTGCTGACTTAGTAATAATAATGTGACACAGTGATACGGATGTAAGTAGGAAGCTAGCACAACTTTCAGCTGGCTTAGGGCATTTTTTTAGCAGTGAATTCTCAGAATGAACGGAGTTCAGCAGTGACCTGGACATTGGAGTTGAGTGCACACTGAGTAAATTTGTCAGCAATGCAAAATTAGGAGGAGCCATTGATTCCCTCAAGAGTAGAGAGGCCCTACAGAGAGGTCTTGATAAAATATTGGGGAACTGCCAACCATATGAAATCTAACAAGGACAAATGTTGGATTCTGCACCTGCAAAGCTATAATCCTGCATGGGCACATAGATTCAGGGACAAGAGGCTAGAGTGCAGCCCTGCAGAAAGGGATCTGAGGGATTGGTTGGTGGTCAGTTCAATATGAGTCAACAACTTGCACTGGTGGCCAAAAAGGCCAACCATATCCTGAGGTACATTAAGCACAGTATAGGTAACCAGAAAGACATGATTGTCCCGCTACACTTGGCACTGGTGCAGCCTCACCTAAAGTACTGTGTGCAGCTTTGGGGCCTCCAGGATAAGAAGGACATAAAAATATTGAAATGTGTCCGAGGGAGTGCCAAAAAAATGGAGAAAGGACTAGAGGGTATGACTAATGAGGCATAGCAAAGGATACTAGGCGTGTTCAGCTTAGAGAAGGGGAGGCTGTGGGGTGCCCTCATTGCTGTCTACAATTTCCTCATGAAGGGGAGCAGAGAGGGAGGTGCTGATCTCTTCTCTCTTGTGTCCAGTAATAGGACCAAGCCTGTCAGTGTTTGAAAAGCATTTGGACAATGCTCTTAGATATATGGATAAATTTTAGGTTGCCCTGTGTGGAGACAGAATTTGGACTTCTGTTTGTACAGCAACAAATGTTTACCTTTTAAACTAAGCCAAATCCTTCTATTTTAGCCTTGAGTCATCTATTTAGTTCTGATTAATCACAAGCAATTTCTGTGCACCAACCATTTATGTGTCTGAATAAAAGATTAACATGTTTTTCACTTTCTGGGTTTGTGATCTGCACTTAGTCCACTATTAGCCTGTGTTGGAAGAACACTGAGGAAAAAACCTTTCCCAGTCTTCCTGTATGTCAGAGGAAATAATTTCTTACGACTTTCCAATGTTTTTCTACTTCTTGATAGGTCTGATTCCTTCGTTAACAGTTCAGCCTTAATACACTTAGCCATATGAACATAGTCAGTGTTGTTCAGCTGTACCCAAAGCAACACCAGTCATGTATTATGTGAAGTCTATACCACAGTCTGGATCTAAATGATCTGCTCATGGTCACATTGAAAATTTATAGTTGTGTGTAGAACAGAACCAAGCAAGAAAGCTGAGGTTCTAACCATGGCACGCTTCCTAACTCTCAGTTCAATACAGTTTGGTAGCTTTTAAATTACGAACATCTTGAGTGCAAATTTTACAGATTGTTTTGATTCTTAATATCAAGAAATCACTTTCCTTCTCTGATCTAGAGTCTACTGATAAATCATCATACTTCAGAAAATCTTCTTTACCAGCTAAAAAAAAA
>NW_010405616.1:1566-4471 GCF_000710305.1 Buceros rhinoceros silvestris | reverse complement strand
CTGCTGAAAGTAACCTTAGTAGCCCTATTGCTCTCCCAAGGGTGAGATTATGAAAAACCTTTCTTAGTTTTAATGGATTGGGAATATTCAATGAGGCAACTGGTCATTTTAACACTGAGGATTAAATGAGATGTTTTTTGAAAAAAGTACTTATGAAAGAAGAGGATAGAACTATTAGAGAGCTAAATTAAGCATTCAACTGCTTTCATTTCCAGTGTCATCTTTTAATAATAATGGAAAACCTGAACAAATGACTTTCAACTAACATTCACTGTGTTTCATACTAGTCTCACTCCATGGGAGAGACAGTAGAGTGGTGCCCTAATGAGATAATAACTGGCTGTATGTTGTAACTGAGAGATTTTGTCTATAGAAGTCCATTGTAATCAAAAAGCCAGTGAGAACTTCATCATTTACCTTACTGGGAACAAGGCTATACTTACATTTGCGGTTTTATACCTTTGGAACATCATTGACTTAGTCTCTGTTTGTTTGCATTGCCTTTTACGGTTGTTTTTAAATTCTTTCAAGAGCATATTCAACCCTTCAGCATTGCAGGGAACATTTCCCAGAGTATTTACTGATCATTGAACTGTAGTACTATGATTACAAACCCGTTTTCATACAATTTCATGTCACTTGAAAAGATTAATGTGAGTGCATAATACGTCTCTTGCTGCTTACAGTCATACAGATCTGCAAGTTCTCCTTCACTTGTGACCTCTTTCTTCAAATACATCAATTTCCTAGACTTAATACTAAAAGTCTAGTCATAAAATGCTCTGAAAGACTTTTCCTCTGGAGCTATTCTGAGATTTTTCCAATTAAGTTAAAAAATGACTGACACTATAAAGGTCACATATTCCATCTCTTCTTCTGTAGCACCACAATGTCAGAGAAGCGTTTGTAATAGTCACTTACCATAGGATGCTTTTTGTCCTAGCAGTATTTTTTTAAGTTTCTTTTAATTATGATGCAACAAGATTCCAGTGCATGAAATAAACAAATAAAAAATTAAAAGACAAAAAACCAACCAAAAACATTAAAAAATGTTTATAAAAAAGATTTTATCTCAGAAGACACCTAAATTACTAATATTAACCTAGCTTCCTAAATAATTACAATCTATAACTGCAAGTGCAAATATGTCCATGGTACTTTTCAAGTGGATTTAAAATATGAAGAGCAAAGTCTTTCTACAAATATTGTGGAGATATGTGCAGCGAAGAGCTGTCACTACAAGAGAGGCTGTCTTGTTCTTATCAGACATCAGAGAATCCAACTACAGGAGACTTTCACTGTGACCAAGGTTTCATTGTATTGCTGTTATACATAGAATTAGTTGTTTGATATTGATTAAAATATTGATTAAAATATTGATTAAAGGACTCTGAAAAATGTAGAAAAAAATCAGCACATCCCTCTTCAGAAAACAGACATTTGTTCCTGGTAGACAAGTCAAGAATGGAGACATATGTGTTTTTTAATTAAAATCTGTCTTTGATATCTAACTGTAATGATATTTGCATGTTTCAGAATGGTTTTCTTTTCAGATTTACAACTTATTTTTGTGAAGACCTTAACATAAATTAAATTTCATGAAATGGTCACAGAATTTAATAACAAAGAATGCACTTGGATTTATTTTTAGATGAAAGAAGATCCTCTAGAAACTAAGGAGTATTTCTGCTGGTATTGCTTAAGTATTAATTTTGGGTAAGCTCTGGCATACTTCACCTCTGCTTTTCTTACAATAAGATAGTTTTATCGTAGCCACAGTTTACCTCCATATTCAGTCGTTCTCACCTAACCTGGTTATACTTTGACAGGAAACAATATAAAATATCATCAAATAATAACTCTACTGCTAGTGACCTCCACCAGTTTCTTCTCAAAGATGAAGTAGTTGAAATATCTTTTGTTGTTGTTGTTGTTGCTGGTGGTCCAAATTAATATTTTTTGAACAAAATTATAGGTTTGTTTCAGAGGGGAGATAAGAACAAAGTGTGGCGACGGTATTTCTGGAAGAAACCTGCTAGTTCCCATAATGTCTCCTCAGAATATTTACTGAAATCCAGCCACCTAAGTTCTCTCAGTAATGAAAGCAAAATGTGGCTTTCATGACACCTGTCAAAGGTCTGCTATCATAGCAATCTCACTGGGAACAGGCAACACATTTTTTAAGACTGGTTTAAGCTTCTTTTGAAGTCGGGTTGTTGGAAAAGCAAGGAGGTTAACATGGAATGGTGTCCATGCATAATACTGCCTTACACTATCAGTGTGACCCTAGGAGTAGTTAAGGATTCAGTAAGATTTATAGAAATTACAGCCAACATTTGACAGGTTGATGCAACACTGAGAACAATAATAAAACACGTAGAAACATCATTGGTTTTTCATCATTTTTTGGATAACAGCTGCAGAGATGAAGTGCCAGGGCATTTATTGGAAGTCATTCTGCTAAATGCAGCAGGAAGGATTCTGGCCTCCACTGATGAGGTTCATGTTGTTATTTCAATCTCATATCACTAAACGCAAGTGCCAACCAACCCGACTCATAAGAAATGGAAAAGAAAATTGGAAAAGCTATTATTGAAAGAAAGAACAAAATACAGTAACTGTTCAGCATATTCCTTCACTGATGGCTCAAATTCACCTCTGGAAGCTGCATGGTTATAAGAACTCCAAGTTTCAGATAAGCACAAGAGCCTCGTGCAAGGCTGTGCAAGAATGAAGAAAATCTAGAGAAGGCAAGGAGGAATTCATAAAGAGGGTCCATGTCTCTGAGGTCATGAAAAGAAGAAAGACTGAAGTACTTCGCATAGGACATTTGCAAAAAGAAAGATGTCCCACTGTTGAGTTTTTTTCACTGTGATGATGATGGAGGAATTAAATAGAATATATT
>NW_010405616.1:0-1504 GCF_000710305.1 Buceros rhinoceros silvestris | reverse complement strand
GGAAAGATATTTTTCTGAGAAAACACCGTAACAGTTTAACCTGCAGTACTGAAACATACCACAAAAACAGAAAGGCTTCTTCAGTGATGACTTCCAAGCTCTTGTTGGTTGTGGGAAGCAGAATGCTAATCAGTTCAGGTTGCCTATATCTTTTCCTGCATCCACAAAAAAAGTTGCAGGCAGTATCAGAAAACCATCCTAAGACATAGCCTGGAAAAAATAACTGTCTGTCTTCAGACTTAACTATCAAAATGCTCTGGTTGCTATATCACATGTCCACCTGTCTTGGTTTTGCTGGGACAGAATCATAGGTCTGCCATGGTCTGCAGGAGATTAGTAGTTTTGAATCAGCCTGGGCATCTGATCCCAGCAGGTTAACAGTGGTATCCTATACCGTAAAAGTGGAAGCTTCCTTAGGAGAGGTGGGCCTTCTGCTTGGACTTCTGCTCTTGCCTGGACTCTTGCTGATGATGCTCCTCTTACTTCTCCCACAGACTGCTTTCCTGCTCGTTGTGACCACTGCACATTCACTGGTCTGAGCATAAATTCGTATATTTTATATTGGCAATTATTAGTTTGGCTGTTCCATTAAGTAAATTTTCATTTCCATGCATGGCTCTCCCCCTTTTCCCGATCCCCATTCTTTGTTGGGGAGGGGTAAGAGTGATGGAGCTACTGCTGTAGTTTAGCCCTGGATATGGGCTAAGTGTAGACACCCCCAAAGCATCTGTCACTGTATTTAAGTACACCCAGAAAAATTATGTTACTTTTAAGACCCGAACGCGTTCTACATTCAATGAGGGGAAGACTGAGACTAAGCATTCCGTTGTATTGCCACTTTCTAAGAAAGTGTACCATGAAAGAAATGGATATTTTCCTCAGACTTTTTAAGTAACTTTAGTGACAACTTTTCTGAAATCTCCACATACTTCTCAGCAGTTTTACAGATTCCTCAGATTAAGCACTAGTCTCACCTTATCATGCCTTTAATCACTGCAGATCATTTAATTTCTTGTGAAATTATTTTGATGTTTTTTCCTCAGCATATTTTGACAGAAGATGTTATCCCTTAGCCCATCAGTAGGATATGACAGAGTAATTTCTGTAACTGAACACGTCATGACATGCTGGAAAGCAGTTTTTCAACTTAACACTCTGATTGAATTTAATATTAACAACATTAGCATACTGGCTATGCAAGAAATATAATGACACAGGTTATTAAACTTCATGCTGGAGGGAGGAAGTTAATTGTCTGTAGAGGTCAGGAAGGTAGTTCCCTTTACTACAGTCTATCATCTCACAGTATGTTGTTGTATTACCAAAGAGTTCCCTTTCGTCTGGAGTATCAGCTTCAACATATCTCTCAAGGGAGAATACCAGCTAAGATGAGCCTATGTTCTGCTCTCTTACAAACATTCTTATGTTTTTGCATAGAACAATTCTTATCAGTTACTTTTTATATTAAAGTTAAATATAAATTATATAAAATATAAATATAAAT
>NW_010405615.1:505-757 GCF_000710305.1 Buceros rhinoceros silvestris | reverse complement strand
ACGGGGGACGAGCGCCTCGGCACTCTGGTTTCCCTCCCCGTCCCCCTCGGGAGGGCTCTGCCTCTGCCCACCCAGCAGCAACACGGTGGTCCCAGGAAGCGGCTCTGGAAACCCCAGCGTGAGGGGCTGCTCTCTGCCAGCCCGGGGTCCGCAGAACCCCTCCCAGTTCCCTTCCCTGCCGGCGCTGGGGGGAGCGGGGAGGCTGCGCAGCTGCAGCCTGAGCCATAGCGGGATTTTTCTGCAGAACTGGCT
>NW_010405615.1:0-223 GCF_000710305.1 Buceros rhinoceros silvestris | reverse complement strand
TCTGGGCTGTTGCTGTTGCTGGTGGCCGGTGACGCACACGATGGAGCTTTTTCAATGACTCTGATCGTGCTCGTTTTATTCTCTTCCCAAGACAATTAGAGAAACTGTTTCCTCGGGCAGGTTTGAAATACGGCTGACTCCGTTTCAGCTCTTTCCCCAGACTTTTCCACAGAGGAATAATGTGCTGCACAGAGTTCTGAGGGGAGCAGACGGGGTTTATGGC
>NW_010405614.1:0-732 GCF_000710305.1 Buceros rhinoceros silvestris | reverse complement strand
ATCCCCGACGAGGTGGACATCCGGGCCACTATCGAGCAGCAGCTGGAGACCATCCACAGGATCCGCTACTTCGGGGGCAGCAACAAGGGCAGGAAGGAGTTCCCTCGCACCAAGGACAAGTGAGCCCCCAGTCTGCCCACAGTGGGGCCGGGATGGACCTGCCCCAGTGACTGGATTGCCAGCTGCCTCCACATCTCGCCCCGAACATCCTGCCCAGGGACTCCACTGCTCCCCTGGCCAGCGCCTGGGGGGAGCGGGGTTGTTTTTTCTAATGAATATTCCCACTTAAGAGAGTCTGCGATCCCTCAGCTCTTTTCCTGTTCCATCGGCAATGACTTGTGACCCTCCTCCGACAGCAAAGCAAAGCGCTTTTGGCCAAAGCTGCAGCCGGGGGTTGTTGCTCGGCCACAGCCATCTTACTGCCCGCAGCTTTGCCTCCCCCTGCTCGCAGGAGCTGGGGTCCTGCTGCTCTTGGCATTGCTGCCTGCAGGAGCTGGTCCTGAGCTGGGCAGGGGGCTGGTTGTGGTCTGTCCTCTCAGCTTCCTGTGGTCAGCCGCCCTTCTGAAAGGGTTTAACGGGAAGAGGGCGAGACGCATGTCTGTCCAGAGCGGGGCTGAGCTCCGAGGGGAAGCAGCAGCACCGTCTGCCTGGAAGAGCACAAAGGTGCTTTGCCCGGGCTGTGAGCAGTGCTGCTGCTGCTGCCGCCGGCTCCCCCCCCACCTGCCGCACTTC
>NW_010405613.1:483-703 GCF_000710305.1 Buceros rhinoceros silvestris | reverse complement strand
CCCAGTGCCACCAGCGGGCAGAAGGCCCCGGCAGCTGCAGGGCCCCTGACAGCGCATCCCTGGGGCTCCCGCAGATATCAAGGAGCACGTCAAGCAGCTGGAGAAGGCCGTGTCAGGGAAGGAGCCACGCTACGTCCTGCGAGCGCTGCGGGCTCTGCCCTCCACCTCCCGCCGGCTCCACTCCAACGTGCTGCACCAAGCCATCAACGGCTTCTTTCCA
>NW_010405613.1:0-209 GCF_000710305.1 Buceros rhinoceros silvestris | reverse complement strand
CCGGAGCGCCACTCTGCGGGGCGGAAGGGCACCAGGAGCAGCACGGGCTTGGGGACAGGCTGGGGACCGGCCTCTCTGCAGGCGGGAGGAGCACTGGGAGGGCCGGGCACCCAGCAGGTCTCTCCCCCGCAGTCCATGGACACAGAGGCCGAGCTGCAGTTTCGCCCGCGGACGGGGAAGGCAGCCTCAGCCCCGCTGCTGCCGGAGGT
>NW_010405612.1:4423-4766 GCF_000710305.1 Buceros rhinoceros silvestris | reverse complement strand
GGTGGGGAGCCCCGGGGGGCTGCAGGGGTCTGTGGGGGGTACCTGGGCAGCATCGAGGAAGGGAAGAGGAGGCGCAGCTTGTTGTGCAGCTCCTGGAACTCCTCAAAGGTGCGCTGCACAAAGGTCACCTCACTCGGGCTCTCCCGCTGCACCTTCACCACGTAGGTCTGCAGGGAGATGGGGCTGTGACATGGCATGGGGACCCCGGGGGGCCCCGAGCCCATATGGGGCTGGAGAGATGGACCGGGACAGAACATCCCGAGTTGTCCCTTCGCCTGTCCCCCACTTACGTAGCCCTTGCTGGGGTTGAAGAACCTCTCGTGGCGGCAGAGGAAGACGGCGA
>NW_010405612.1:3719-4322 GCF_000710305.1 Buceros rhinoceros silvestris | reverse complement strand
TTGCGGGGGTTGAAGCCCCTCTCGTGGCGGCAGAGGAAGATGTCGCGGATCCGGCCAGACGTCTTGATGGTGTGTGTGCGGGGGGCGAAGGAGAGGGTGGGGCGGGCGTCAGAGCCTGTGAACTTCATCTGCGCCAGGTTGTGGATGAAGAAGTTGAGCTTGGTGGCCACGCTGCCCAGGCTGGACTCGATCAACCTGCAACGAGGCCACCACGCGCTCAGCATGGAGGAGCCTGTGCTGGAGCCGGTGCCTCCATCCAAGGGGTCACTCCATCCTCTTCTGCCCCATCACCCACCCCTGTCCTCTACCTGGTGAAGTAGGTGGTGGCATCGGCATCAGAGTCCTGTGGCCTCAAGGCATCGTAGACGTACTTGAGGTCCTCCAGGTCGGAGAGCTCAGGGATGCCACAGGAGAGCATCTGGGAGGCAAGGCAGGGGGTGAGGGCAGGAGTAGTCTCCACACCATGTGTGGCGGGGGACGGGAATATGGCCCCCCCAGCTCTCACCAGCCCCAGCAGGTTGAGGAAGAGGTGGGTGTGCTTGCGGATCAGGTTGTAGGCCTGACAGCACAGGTCCACGAAGTCGTGGAAGCGGCTGGGGGGGT
>NW_010405612.1:3156-3586 GCF_000710305.1 Buceros rhinoceros silvestris | reverse complement strand
TTGTCCCCGCCGTTGATGACGTACGCCATGTCTGAAGTGAAGACGAATGGCGCCCGGTCCCTGCGTCAGGGAGGAAGGGACAGAAAGTAACCACGGCTGGATGTCACCCATCAGCAGGACCTCACCAAGTCAGGGTGAACCTCGATGCTAAAGAGCCACAGCCCCAGAGGGATGAGCCCTGCCAAAGGGCAAGGGGATGCTGGGGGCGCTTCTCACCTCTTGATGTTGCCGAACATCTGTGCGTGTCCCAGGAACCTGCCGAAGTCGATGTGAAACATGTGGCCGGTGGTCTTGAGCATGATGTTATCATTGTGCCGGTCACAGATCCCCAGCACGTAGGTGGCCACGCAGCAGCCAGCACAGGAGTAGATGAAGTTTTCCACAGCCTGGGAGGGAGGGAAGGAGCAATCAGGCGAGGAGAAAGGACACA
>NW_010405612.1:2218-2937 GCF_000710305.1 Buceros rhinoceros silvestris | reverse complement strand
CCTCGGGGTGTTGTTTCTGCAGCCAGTCTGCTAGCGGCCGGTCTTTGAAGGAGCCCGTCACACCATGCTCCACCTGGATTTTGCGCAGGGTCTCGGCGTTAGGGATCATCTCCACCATGCCTGGCAGATGAGACAGCAGCGTGAGATCCATCCATCCATCCATCCATCCATCCATCCATCCATCCGGGGGATGATGGAGACCCCAGCCCCCTTTTGCCACCGCCCAGATGTCACCATGAAGTGACAGCCTGGGGGGATCACGGCAGCTCTGCTCTAGCAGAGAGCCTGAAAGCATCACGACCTGGGGCCTGATGCTGCTGGGGATGCCCCGATGCCAGGTTACCTCGCCCGCGGCCGGTGGAGAAGCAGCGAAAGATGACCATGCGCATGTCCAGCCCCTCCTGCACCCAGATCTTGTTCATGATTCGGATCATCTGCAGCGTCAGCATGTCCTGCCGCAGGTCATCGCCGCACTGCCAGCCAGCGGGGCAGAGCCATCAGAGCCGGAGGGCAGTGGGGGCAAAGCTGAGCCAGCCCCAGGCAGGCTGGAGCAGCCATGCCAGGGGTTTGGGCATCACTGGGCTCGGAGGACGGGCTCACCTTGAAGATGACTCGGATGTTTTCCCCAAGGGGATCCACGTTCTGGAAGGAGAGCTTCAGGGGGACGGCATTGGAGTTGAAATAGGAGCAGTCCTGCCACGGAGAGGAAGGTGCAGCCC
>NW_010405612.1:1697-1980 GCF_000710305.1 Buceros rhinoceros silvestris | reverse complement strand
GGTGGCTGGCCGCCAGCCGGCACGACCCGTGAGCCTTGAAGAACTGCTTCACGTCCTCCAGCCCCTCGCGGAGGATGCCCTGAGGGGTGGGTGTGGGATGGGGGGCTAAGACACAGCCCGGCACCCCCGTGCAACCTCTCCCACTGCCCCGGCACTCACCTGGCGTGCAGACGGGGCAGCATCCCGCACTTGCTGGGCCAGCCTGGCCAGCGTGTTGACAAGCAGGCACTGCCGGTCAAACTCCTCCCTCAGCCCCTTCCCGCAGCAGCAGAGCAGGGCTGCC
>NW_010405612.1:1113-1488 GCF_000710305.1 Buceros rhinoceros silvestris | reverse complement strand
GCAGCCTGCTTGGAGCAGGGGCAGGCGGGGTCAGGCGAGCCCTGGGAAACCCCTTGCTACCCCTGACCCCCTCAGACCCACCAGAAGAAGTAGTGGGTGATCTTCAGGTCGCAGATGGCTCGCTTCATGAGGAAGCGCACCAGGGGGCTGTCCAGGTAGCACTCGTACTTCAGGGCCTGCAGAAGGGACAGGTTTGGGGCACAGTGGGACTGGCATGCACCCCGTGCCACGTCCCAGTCCCACCACACACCTGGACCAGCTGGGGCAGGTAGTCCAGCAGCTCAGTGTCAGAGATGGAGTCGATCCACCGCACGGCCGTCCTCCTCACCTCCTGGTCTGGGAAGCTGCAGCCGGGACAGGTGGCATGGGGGCAGC
>NW_010405612.1:753-1083 GCF_000710305.1 Buceros rhinoceros silvestris | reverse complement strand
CACCTGGACCAGCTGGGCCAGGTAGTCCAGCAGCTCAGTGTCAGAGATGGACTCGATCCACCGCACGGCCGTCCTCCTCACCTCCTGGTCTGGGAAGCTGCAGCCGGGACAGGTGGCATGGGGACAGCATCCTCAGCATCCCCCGCCTCCACACCACCTCCATCCTCTCCCTGCCTGCACAGGGAGGACAGCGGGGCCAGAGCATGTAACCCCTTGGCACCTGCAGCCCACCAGTGGCTTACGTGGCGTGCAGGAGCCCCAGGGCGTCTTGGTGGCTCATGTAGGTCCACTGGCTGAGCAGGGCATAGATGGCGGGGCGACAGGGCCCCT
>NW_010405612.1:0-626 GCF_000710305.1 Buceros rhinoceros silvestris | reverse complement strand
GCAGTAGCGTGACAGGTAGGGGATGGGATGGGATGGGGCTGGCAGCTTGGGGATGTGGCATCCCTCTGCTCCCCACCACACACAGCGCGTGGGACACCAATATACCCCTCAGAGCCCTCCCTACTGCGCCACCACGGCTCTGCCCATGAAAAAGAAAAGCTGATGGAGAGCAGGACCCCACCTGCACCCCCCCCACCCCCAGCTGGGGCAAGCTCAACAGACAGGTCTGCACGGTGCTGCAGGACGCTGGGGTCTCCCCCCATCCCCATGCTGAACTCTGTCCCCCAGGGGACAGCCAGGACCCCAGCACCCATGCAGAGGGGTGACTGAGCTGCTGCAGGGACTGTCCGCCTGCCCGGGGACTCCCAAGCCATGCTGTGTACCCCAGGCATTTTTTGCAAGGGGCGTCAGCACCCTCCTGTGCAGCGGATCCCAGCGCAGCTGCCGACACCTGATCCCCCATTTATAGCCAACGCTGAAATATTCTGGCCAGCTTGGCCATGCCAGGCTGGACCAGGGACTGGGCAGCTGTCCCTGCTGGGGGGGACATGCCCTGAGAGACCCTCCTCAGATGGGGCATCCAGGGAGGGCAGAGCGCAGGAGGATGAAGATAGGCAGGCTCCAGC